>NC_070633.1:9420315-9720315 GCF_947347685.1 Pleuronectes platessa
GAGATTCATCTTGTTATGTGGGTTTTGTCCTGGGCACTTCCATTTTATCATACAAATGTATTATATTTGCAGACAGATAAACACAACATACCCTGTCTGGCATGTGAATGGTTGGAAAAATAATTTTCAAACTTCATCACGAATATACTGTATATTAAAAAGTATTGATTCATTTTATATGTAATCCAATAATACATTTCTCAAAATGAGTTGAAGGTGCACAATGCTTTCTATCAACGTACAAAATGTTTTTTTTTAAATAACTAAGAGGGATGAAATGGAGAAAGAAGAGAGGCGAGAGAAAGCGATAGACAGTTTGGTCTGGAGAGTGCTGCTGCTGGTGTGTCTGACTCTGTCTGACACTGACTTCAACTTGATTCCACCGGAGCGGGAGCTGCACTCTGAGCCTGGGAGAGCCCTCCGCTGTATCAGGGAGGAATGTGCCTCGATGTACCTACTGGACGTGTAAATGTCTATAATTAAGATAATAACGACTTTGCTTTGAGGATGAAAAATAAGCTGCTATCAAACACCTGTTTTAAAGAAGCCTCCCACATCCTGAAGAGGCAAAGATACAGTAAGTCTCGGCCTAAAAAGAAATCACCATGCCTCTATTATATTATCACATGTAAGGGGGTCAGATTGTGTAGAGTCATCCACACTGGGGTTTATATAAATTGTAATGCTCTTTAAGGGTTGTGTTGTTTAATAATCACTTTGCTTTTTAAAAGGTTAATGTGCCTGCTCCTTTTTCCCAAAGAGTCTCCCAGTACACTTAGAAAGACCTAAACAAACAGGAGATAGACAGGGCTCATTGTCTGTCTCTCTCCGTGTGTGTGTGTGTGTGTGAGAAAGAGAGAGGGAGAGAGAGAGGGAGAAGTGGGATGGGGGGGGGGGGGCAAGCGCGAGACAGCCATGTTCTCCCAGCCTCCTCGAGCCAGTAACCATGACAACAGGATGGCTGGGAGACACGGCTCAGGCTCAATTCAGGCCGGTGTCTTTCTTTTCCTCCAAAATAGACCTTGGTCGCGTTTCAAGATCGGTTTGTCCTCCCTGAAAGCGGACAGGAACTAACCGCTCTTTCTCTTTCCTCCTCTCGGATAAAAAACACACACACACACACACACACACACACACACACACACACACACACACACACACACACACACACACACACACACACACACACACACACATCACCGCAATATCCCACGGCCCGAACGGTGCGTATCTTTCAGCCTGCGAGAACTCCACAAACACTGCTGTCCTGCGCCCGTGTTTGTGTGTGTGTGTGTGTGTGTGTGTGTGTGTGTGTGTGCGTGTGTTTGTGTGTGTGCGTGCGTGTGCGCGTGTGTGTGTGTGTGTTTCTGTGTGTGTCTGTGTGTGAGACAGAGCATTTTTTGGTGTCAGATTAAAAAAAGACCAGCAGGACGTTAAACGCAGCCTCCATGATAATACACTAAACATAGCTGATATTCCTCCGTCGGTATCAGCCGTTAAACGGCTGTTTTAACGTCAACACCGCCATTCTCGCTGAAAACGTCAACACTGTAGCCGTGTGTGCTTTATCAAATGGACGCATCGTGTCTCCACTCACCGGTGAAACGCGCTCCGTCACAGGCTGAGGATGAAGAGTTTTACAGCCGCGGTCTTCTCTGTCTCTCTCTCTCCCCCCGCCGGGTCTCCACATCCACACCGGGGGACAAGCACTGACGGACGGGCTCTTTTTGTCTCTCTCCCCGCTGAACGTCCTCACAACGGCATGCGCGTGCTTCCGTTGTACGCCACCTCCACACACCGACCCGAGAGCGTGGTGTAGCCTGCACAGTCTCGCGCAGGCTGTCAGGGGCACGCAGGAGGTCCAGGCGGCGGGGAGCTGATGTAGTGATGAATGGACGGATGAACGGAACCGTCCTCCTCCTCCTCTTCCTCCTCCTCCTCCTCCTCCGCTCCTCTCCTCCGCGGTGTGGTGTGTGTGTGTGTGTGTGTGTGTGTGTGTGTGTGGATGCACTGTAGCCTGCAAAGAACACCAAGCAGCAGCAGCTGTGTTGACACCCGTCACTCTCCTCATATAACTGTACCAGACCTGGAGTGTGTTCAAGTAACTGCTTCAACTTTAACTCCATCCCATAGGAACTGATGTTTACTTGAGATCAGAGGGTACACAAACCACCTGGAGAGGCTCCCAATATATGTCCTCACAAGCATAGATTTTATTTCTCCATCAGATTTGGAACTTGTCTAGCTTTTTGTGTGTGTGGGGGGGGGAGATGATTTACAGACAGCCAGATAGTGCTGTCCAAGGTCTAAAGTCCTGCAGCTGTCATATCCGGGAGCACTGAGCATTATTGGTCACGCTTTAGTTTGGGTAGATAGGAATTTGGTGTATGAGGGAAAACATGATGCATCAAACTGTCAATACCCGGATTCTTTCGACCCGGAGTTAACTGTGTTCGGCATAAATTACATTTATATTCATACATTCATTATAACAAATAACAGGGAGCTCAGCTTTGACTTGGTACCAATAAATTATGATGTGGCTTAAATTCTATTTCATTCCACATGCTATTGTCACAGAACACTACCTTGACCTTTGGTTGTTGTTATCTTTTAATATAGTTGCTCTATAGGCAGTTAGTGCAGGTCAAAATTTTTAACTATTTCTGCAATCTAATTTTAAGAAATCATATGTTTTTAAGGCTTTTATTGTTGTAGATTGCCTCTGACCACATTCTTACCACAGAGGAGCCTGAGTCTCAGTACTGCTGATATTTCTTAGTTCCTCTTTTTTTGAAGGAGGAGAGTGTGAATACTGCTTCCTTTGTGGCAGGACTGTAATTACAGCCTATCCAAAACAGAAGTAATGAACGACTGTAAGTAACACAAGCAGTTATTTGGGCTGGAGAACAAGGAGGATTAGATGCAGTGTTATCTGTCATTTCAGGAAAACTATGCATCATGGTTACTTTTGTCAAAACGACTTTGTATGCCGATTATCAATCATTCAATCAAACTTTATTTTTACACCCCGTATTCACCAATCATATCATGGGGCTTAATAATTTGAACAAGATGCAACATCCTCTGTCCTTAACCCTCGACTATAGTGAGGAATACCTACACAACAAAAAAACATCTCTGTTCCAGGATGGACAAAGGTAACAAAGCACACCAGCAAAATAACATCTTTGAGAGAAGACATGGGAGAGATGTGTTGCCTCTCTGTCCAGCTGAGGAGTTGATTGGCAGTCAAAGAGAGACGGAAAGAGATTGTGAGGTTGAAGAGACGTCTGCACGGAGCTTGTGATGATGACATGTGTTCTGTTTGAAACTTAGATAACACGAAATGTTGAAATCTTGGCACCAGGCTCCTGACAGAAAGACAGTTCATGTTATCTGCCGGCCTATACTTTGACTTAAATTGTTCTCTGCCCTTGCTAAAGCTCAAAGGGCATTTCTTCCAGTCATGTCCACCCCTCACTTTTCACTCCCTTTCAACCGGCTCCTTCAGCCTCGCTCATCTTCTACCAGTAAAACCAATAAAGTAAAAATAAGCCAAGAGACAAGTTCAACTAATTGTATTGTCTCATATTAATACATAGTGGTTGGAGCGATCAAACTCTGAAAGCATATAGTACAGTGCTTTGAGAGTTGCCTCCTAATGGTCCACTCTCAAGGTCATAAACAGAGGCACAGCAGCAGAACAGAATCACACATATGGCTCTGCACTGTCTACTGCCAAGATTTGACAACGGTTTCTTCAGGGAACGTCCACACAGCCCTTTACAGTTTTTCACAATTGTTAACACACGTTTTTCAAAACAATAACGGCTTTCTCAAAACTGCACACACAAAACTGAAAACCTCACACACAAAATGCTAAACCTGACACTCCCTTTGCAAGATGACTCTTTGCCATCAAATCTCTTACCTGTTCACAAAATGGAAATCATGTTTTCATTTGGTACACACAGCCATATTTTCAAATGACACACACATACCATTCATATGGAACACACAACTAAGCATTTGCTTGCACACTACCAAGCATTTACAGCACACTGAAGTGCAAAACTGAAAACACAATCATCAAAATGGAACACACCATATGAATGAATGAGCCATTTCTCCGTCTCATTGTAGGCCTACTTTTTTCATAGTCAAACATAAAACAGCACACAAATATGCAGCATAAAAAGGTTTATTTCGGTACACCCAGAGAACAGTACAGAACTGTAAACCGGCCTACTCACCCCCCCCCCCCCCCCTTCACAAAAATTACAGTTTTTCACAATCATTAACACACGTTTTTCAAAACAATAACGGCTTTCTCAAAACTGCACACAGAAAACTAAGAACCCCACACACACAATGCTGACAGGCCTCGACACTCACGTCGCCACAGGCCTCCTCCATGGCCTGGAGCAGTGGGACCAGGTCCTGTGGGTTCCGTTCATATACCTTCCACCTTCAAGCTGAAAATAATTCCTCAATGGGATTCAGGAAAGGAGAATAAGGTGGAAGGTATAGAATGGAGAAATGTGGGTGGTCCTGGAACCACTCCCGCACTTGAAAGCTCACATTGTCCCGGATGACAACGTGATTGATCCACTGTGGGTCATCTGTCTGGTCAGGTGGTACCAGCAGGTCATGCAGGCCATCCAGGAAGACGAGGAGACGGGCAGCGTTATAGGCCCCTAGGTGGGCATGACGGTGCAAGACCCCATGGTGATTCATTGCAGCACACATTGTGATGTTCCCACCACGCTGGCCGGGGACCTCAACAATGGCCCGCTGGCCAATGACGTTTCTGCCCCGTCACCTCCTCTTCACCAGGTTGAATCCCACCTCATCAATAAAGATGTACTGGTACAACACATGAGCTGTGTCATGCTCCTGGATCAGCATGATAATGCAAGTTACAGTATGGACACAGAGAGGTCAACACAGTGGGCTACAGTGAGACACTGTAGAAAAGGAACAATATTGGATTACAGGTACAATACATGCATGTGTCAGTGCTGAATGTTGGTACTTACAAGCACAAACTCTCACCATAACTCCTTGATGGCTGTGTTCCGTTCAAATGGGACCCTGAACACTTGTTTCATCAGCATGGCAGTCCTATGAAGAATACAGTCCAATGACGGTCTGGACGTTTCTAAATGTAGCATGGTCAGCCAGGATCCGAGTTTTTATTGGTCTGAGTGTGATAGAGTTGTTCTCACGAACCATATCTACAATGTCAGTCTCCTGTTCGGCTGTGTAAATGCTGTGAAATTGCTCAACAGACCTGAATGTTTAGAGATTCGAGTATTTGTGTGTTGTAGGTTGATGCTTGGAGATTTTACTTGAGAAGTGTGTGCAACAACTGAACATTGTGTGTAGTGTTTTGACAACAAGGTGATGTGTAATTGACATCAGAGTGTAAACAAGGAAAGTCAGAGACTAATGCAGATAAGGGAGTGTGAAGTAGTGCCAAATTGGGTCGAGCAATTGGTACATGAAGTGAAGGTTGTGCAAATTGTGCCGAATTTTCGCTTTTTGTGTGTTAACAACTGAGAAAAACTGTACAGTTCCAAGCTTTCCAAGCTTCAGTGTAACGTCTGCATGGAACCTCTGCCTCAGATCCACTGATCAATACCACATTAGAGGGAGAAGAAGGAAGAGGAGAAGAACGGGGTGGCTGAGAAGAGATGAGGAGAGATGAAGGGGACTTAAGAAGGAGAAAGGGATGGGTAAAGCATTGGTGATGATGTGGATAGAACAAAAGGGGCCGCAGGTCGGTGTGTGTCTTTGAAGACAAGGGGAGGAGAAGGTTAGAGGCAGCGAGACAGGTGGAGGGGGGTTACGCAAGGAGAGAGATGGAGAGGGGAGGGGGGAAGGAGAGGGGCTGAAGATGACAAAGAGAGTTCAGAGGATGCACATATGACCGGAGAGAGAGAGAGAGAGAGAGAGAGAGAGAGAGAGAGAGAGAGTGTGGGGAAATAGTTTTTGGGGAAACCCACCGCAGACGCAAAGTCAATCCTAATTACTAATTCATTAAGTTGGCCGGCTCCCTTCCCCCCTCTGCAGCCACCACAAACACATGCACACACACACACACACACACACACACACACACACACACACACAAACACGTGCACTCACTGCTCCCTCTTCTATCCCTCCCTCCATGTCCCATGAGAAGGGGAGCGATGGATGGATAGAGAAATGAAGAGGTGTGTCTGCAGCTAAGTGACATCTGCACGGCCGAGATGGCGGCAACGTGTTGGGAACACTGGAAATCCCTGATGTGACAAAGGGAGGGGGGGCGGCTGATGAGGAGAAAAGCTAACAGCTTGCGTTTTGGTTTGTTGGGGTGGGTGGTCTCCTGTGATGGTGAACATAAGTGTATTAATGTGCAGGGCTGTGGTGTCAGAAAACGTATACGTACGGGTTTCATCATGTGTGCATTTACCTTTGTTTGTGTGTGTGTTCAAATGGGCAATCAAGTGTAAAGTGTAATGGCAGAAGGAGCGTGTGTGTGTGTGTGTGTGTGTGTGTGTGTGTGTGTGTGTGTGTGTGTGTGTTGGCATAAAATGAAATGAAAGCAAGTAGTGGGGTAGATAAATCAATATGCTGATGTTGGTGCTCTAATAATAACATTGTGAGCCTAATCAAAGTGAGGGGGAGGTGCGAGACGAACTGATGGTGTGAGTCTTCAGTCTCAGACTTTCTAGGTGTGTGTGTGTAGGCGACAGAAGTGCACACATACATGTTTTCCGCCACACAAACACACACACCAACACCTACTACAGCGTTCCCCTGCTCATGCTCACACATGCAACTCAATATGAAGAAAAAGGACACAAATGCACACACACAAGGACACATTCTTCGACCCGAGAGTGCATCCACAATCACACACACACACACACAAAAGAAGATGCATTGCTGCTGACTGAGGTGGAATTAAATAGAGAAATCCTCCAAATAAGCATCGATCCACAGAGTTTACAGTGGATCTGCTACGGCAGGGCAAACAACAGGGAGCTCTGTGAGACAGCTGGGGCACACACACACACTCACACACACTCACACACACAAACACACACACACACTCACACACACACATATATACACATGGGATGCATTGTTGGCCCATATTTTTAACACACATACACACAAACCACAAAATGCAATACATCTTGTGGATGTTTGATCTGAGGACTTCACAGCAGAATGTACTTTAGAGTGTAAAAGCATGCACACATATCTGATGTGTGTTTGTGTGTGTGCGTGTGTGTGTGTGTGTTTTTGTGTGTGTGTGTGTGTGTGTGTGTGTGTATGTGTGTGTGTGAAGATGGACATAAACCATATTTTCTACAGGATCTTTACAATTTGTGTCACTGATCACAAACCGAACCTCCCATGACAATGTTCAAGAAGTGTTTGCTGATCAATCAGCTTATGCTATTAAACTGAATAAATTATTTTTAAATACTGTTTTGCAGGGATGCTAACAGACCTTTACTTGTGCAATGTTTGAGGAAAGTAAACAGCAAAGTTGTATTCTTTATTATTCTTTAATCAATAATATTTTGTTTACTAAATGCAATATTTAGCATATTGTATTGGAATTTGGATGGATGGGAGAAAATTATCTGGTCTGTAGGTCAACTTAAACATAATACAATCAAATATTTATATGCTGTAAATCATTTTTCAGCTGCATGCTTCAGAAAACACTTTCACATCTATACCCTGATTTGTTTGAACTTCTCTGACTTTACAGTTTAGTCTGAACCAAAATACCAGGTGTGAGAGGAGCCTTGGACCATGGTTTGAACCAACGGACCAAAAATGAGTGAGACCAAAAGAGCCGATCCAGATCAAACTGACCCATGGATCAGATCATTTGCAGTGTGACATTTTCTTTGATAGTTCCACCAATTACAGGAAGTTGAGACTGCATTAAACAATAGACAGTGTAACAGAAGCAGAAGTCTTCCTCTCTGAGTTCATACCGTTAGAATGACGCCCCAAAGCAATACCATAATGATATTATAGTTACAACCAATACCATAATGATATTATAGTTACAACCAAATGAACATACATTCATCTTCTCTATGGAACTAGTATTGTTTTCCATGTGCTTCACAGATCACATATAAACAACGTAACAAAGAAATTAATCTTGGTTTGGCTCCTAGCTTTAAGCCAGTGTTGTTCATAGGAGATAAATGTTTTCACCATGAAAAACAAATGAGTGTTCAGTTCATTTACTTGGTACTTCTGGGAAACTGAGCGCAGCAAGACACATTTTAGCACCGGGGCATCATCAGTAACACAACAACCTTGATCCACAACACGTATCGTTCCCTGGTTTCAGCTTCATGAAAAAGCAATAAGGAAAAAAGAATCATCACTCCTGCCTTCATGTGGACATCATTATTTAGCTGCACAGCTTTGTGCTAGACTCCTGTGATCCCCCTGATGACCTCATCAGCATTCAGTACTGCTGAAGAGGAGGGGAACACAACACTGTGTGTGTGTGTGTGTGTGTGTGTGTGTGTGTGTGTGTGTGTGTGTGTGTGTGTGTGTGTGTGTGTGTGTGTGTGTGTGTGTGTGTGTGTGTGTGTGTGTGTGTGTTTGTGTGTGTGTGTTGCGCTCATCTGGGTCATTGTATCCACAGGCATGAAAAAGCAGTTTACAATGACACACATCTCTTCATGTGACACAGGCAAACAGAATGGAGTGGGGGGAGGGTTTTCATACGAGCATCAGTCACTTCCACCTGTGACCACTTGTCCTTAACACTGAGCTGAAAAAATGAGCAAACAGAAAGATGCTGTGTGTGTAAGTGTATGTGTGCCTGTGCGTGTGTGTGTATGTGTGTGTGTGTGTCTATCCTAAAATTAAACTGCAGACGAAGAATTGATTGCCACCTCATTGCATGGAATTTCTCAAGTGAAATGAGAAACTAATATGTACCACGTATATAATCTATATTTATATATATATAAATATATATATACCGAGAAACGAAAGCTGTGTTTATATGTGTTTACATGTGTGTGTGAGAGTGTGAGAGATAAGGACAGCCAGACAGACAAGCAAGGAAAACAGTGGCATCTATGCCAACATGGTGCCAGAAAATGCCATGTGTGCCACAGACACTCTGTTGGTGTGTGTGTGTGTGTGTGTGTGTGTGTGTGTGTGCGGGCAGCCAGGTTAACAGACAAGTCTGGTCACCACAGCAACAGTGGCACACTCTGCCCCTCTATGCCAAGTTGTAAATATGGAAGTAATATAAGAATAAGGAAGACCGACTTTCCCTTTAATTACGAGGCAGTTGAGAGTTCCTGTACAATGGGCTAAATTATCATATCTGCCTCATGTGGTATCCAAGTTAAACACTATACAAGTTATAATGTAATCCAAGCAAACATAGCATTTTGAACATTTCTGTTACTCCAATTTGCTTAAAACTGGTTTTCTTTCCCTGATGCATGTGTGGTGTAATCCAAGTGTCTGTAAGGCCCGACATTCAAATTCGACTTGAAACAACGTCATATACACAATGTTGTAAGCCTGAAAGTCTGCCAAAAGTTCTACATCTGTGAAGCTCTAGCTACACACAGGTGAACATCATGATCGTGGTAGGCACAGCTAACAATGCTAACAATCAAGCTTTAGGCAAAGCAGATCACTGTTTTCTGAGAAAAACCACTGATAGATCCACTGCTCACAACCCAAAACCAAAATATGAGCAGCTCCAGCTACTGTTGATCAGTATTTAGCAGCTTAAGAGCCAATCTATTTCCCCCAGGATGTGATACAGACAAAAACAGAGCTCAATGGAAGTGAACATGACAACATGGGATGTTGAGTCAACTATAAACTATTTTAAACTCAATATGAAAACTATGCAAATAGGTCAACACATGGTGTCGTGGTACACCAGTCACCCACAGTTTGTACTAGGTAAATTAGTTTGGGGACTTTACAGACATTCTTCATTGTGGTCTGCTTATGTGAAGCCATGCTAATGTACATCCTCTTCCCAGAGCAGGCGCCATGGTGGTGGGCTCCATGCAGTAAACATGGGGGAGGGTCGAGGAACGAACATGGGGGAGAATACCAATAATTTGACCATGGAAAATTGCCTGCCCACGTTGCTGAATCAGGGCCACAAAAGCATGATGGGAAATATAATGTTGAGGTAAGAAACTGTCATCCTCAGCTGTGCTGCTGATTTTTGAGACATCTTGCAATTATTTTTCTTTATATTTGCAAATGAAGATGTAAAATAAGCAAATGTTGGTACTGGAATAAGATATTAGATAGATTATGCAGATTTAGTCTCAGCAGAGACTTCATGGTGTGTCCTCTCTCGTTTTGTCCTGCATGTTCGATTATTAGAGGTCAAAGGTCATGGCATGTGTTGACATTTGAGCAGGGCTTGGGCAACACACTGCAGACTCCAGAGCCCAGGACACCAGGAAGAGTAGCCGCTGTTACAACACAGTGGCTAATGGGGATCAATGAACTTAAAGTGAAACCCCCTAACTGTGTTCGCCTAAGGGGGAAATTTGTATGAAATTAAAGTGTTTATTTATATAATATAGGAATATGCAGCATGGAAGCATAATATTAACAAAAAACGCACTTAAACCAATACAAAAACAGAGAGAGGCTTTATAACACATAGTGCACGGAAGAGCAAAAGGTGGAAAGTACAAAATGAAGTATTTTAGAAAGATAGTCAGACAGATCCTTGATAATACATTTTGATCTATTAAATTAAGTTAATATAATTTTTATGTATTAAAAGTGGACACAGAGTCACTGCAAAAACATCTCAACACAGGATAACAATCACAGAGCAACCTTCTGACCCTTACCATTTCAGTTTATTATTTGCTCAAAGTACCACAGTGATATGTGGTGCCTCTGGGGGTCTGAATTTAAAGGCCTTAATGGCTTGCATGAATAAAATTAAGGAAGCATTTAAAGAAATAGGTCACATAACTCAAATGAACATTCCAGTAAATTCATTTTAATCCTCTTTCAACCTACATGTGTTGTCTTTTATTGAACCAGAAACAACGTAAAGTTTAACCATTATATGTCACATGCAGCAAGCTACAATGACTAGCACATGTAACAGTTTGGTAAATATTAGACATTATTACACTGTACTTTACAAACAAATGTCTAATGTGTCAATGGATATATGTGTACACCTATTTTCTTTTTTAAATCTATTTATTTGATGTATTTTATCTTTATTACATTTTTGTAACATTGTTATTAATGTAAATGGGGTAAAAAGGTACACGAATAACACAGTTCAATCGCTTTTTAACTTCTGATAAACAATAAATACAAACATATTTATATACTATGACTACAAATTAGAGCTGTGAAAAATAACGCGTTAACGCGTTATGATTAAATTACAGGATTAATTCGTTTTTTTTTTTAAACGCATTTAACGCATGCGCAGAAGGACCTTCCAATTCCGCCACCTCTGCACTAGTCGCCGCTCTAATGCAGTCAGACGGCAGCTGCCATTCAAACAAACAAACAACATGGATAATTCTGATGAACCTGAGGACCTTCTGGACGGGAAGATCGTGTTCCAAAAAAACAAAGATCGAACATTCAGTAAAACCAAGGTGATATGCACACTCTGCGAGAAGACGTTATCGTTTCACCGTAGCAATACCCGCCTAACCACCGCAACGCGAAGCATGTGTTGGTCGGCGAGGGGCGTTCAAGTGGAATGCGCCAAACCAGACTCAATCGCAGGACACATTGTGCAAAAGAAGCGGTAAGCTTTACTGTCAGAGAATTTGAACAAGTTAGTTTGCCTCACCAACTGGCTAAAGACCGAGTAGCTAAGAGGGCCTTTAGAGGCATTAGATTGGATCATGGTGTGGTTAATGGTTGTGTGAAAAAAAAAAAAAAAATGTCAACCATCCTATGGCTAAGAAGCTCAAATAATTTCTGATTGATTTAAAAAAAAAAAAAAAGTTTTATTCAACCACACAATGGCTGAGGAGCCCGAATTCTGTTTAGGATGAAGATTATATTAATGTCCTATATGGAAAAGCAATTACAACTGCTGAAGAACTGTTGAGTTGCAGCGCAAAAGAAAAGTTAAATGTCATAAATCTTGTTTTCACAAAAATATTCCGAGAAAATCGGTAATTAGATTAATCATGATTAATCCATAGAAACCTGTGATTAATTTGATTACAAATTGTAATAATTTCACAGCTCTACAACAAATATATATTGATGTGGCAATGTCACTTTTTAATGAAATCAGGCGAGACCCTTTTGTTTCAGAGTTACTTTTTATCTTTCTCCAGCAGAGGGCGCCCCTCAAGCATAATTACCATTTGAATGTGAGCACATTCTCTCAACGCTAATGCGGATGACGCCATAACGTGTTGACAGCAGCCGGGACTTTCCCAAGGTGTGTCCTTCAAAACAGATTTAAAGGTAAGAACGTGAAGAGAATTAATGATGTGTTCAATTACAGGAAAAAACTTTCCTCTAATGAATCATTGCTGTTAAAAGCATCTGGGGCCTTTAGAAGGTGTTGTTTCAGGCTGACGGGAAGAGCTCAGAAGCTCTGACAACATTCACTATGTGCACACATGATAAAATACAATAGAAATACTCAGATAGCTGAACTTCCTATTCACAGATCAATGCCTTGTTTTGACCCCAGAGGTTAAGAGGGGGGAGTCTGTGTTTACTTCTGTTTGTATCTTTATTTTATCTTCTTCAAAGATCAAATATCAACAGATAAATATACCGATAAGGAAAAGAGTAAGTGAAAACTATAATTAATGTCGTCACTTATCTTACTGTAGATCTGGGTTATTCCCAGACAAGGGGAGGGTTTAACCTGTGGTTATAGATAAAGAGCTAGGTCTAGTGACGTGGACATTAACTACAGGTTCAAATTTGAGGTAAGAAGTAAACCTTTACCTTAAGGCTGATTGAAATGATAATTCATCTTAGTTGTATAGTGTGTATTAGTGTGTGGGTTTGTGTGCAGACCTTGAGCTTTCAGCCCTGATACCTGCAGTGACAAACAGAGAGACAAACACACCAGTGTCTGGTATCACTGTAACACTGGTTTTGGGGAAAAAACACATCTGATTACGGCTGTGGTTTCATTTTGCGTAAGTGGAAGTTCAGGGTAATTTCATCTGAAAGTGACTAAACTGATACTAACCTTACACTGACTAAACCTTTTTTAAATCCCTCTTGGCAGTCATGCATCCTGGCATCATTGATTGTACAATTTGAATAAAAACTCTTTACCATTATTGTATATTGACTGAAAAGAACTTCCATGGCCTTTATTGTTCCTGAAAACTTCAGGAAAAAAGGCAATCAACGCTCAGAGGAAGGAACTTATAATACTGGTGGTGTTCACATGGACTCTTCTCTTACACACTGTAAGCATGATTCCATTTAAAGGCAGCGATATATTTATAACTATGACAATGTTTTCAGTTATGAATAATTCTAAATACACCTTCAGATATTAAATGCTGTTTTCTTTAGGTAAAAGGAATCAGCTAATGGGTGTGACATGAAGGTTATAAGGTTATTTAAAAAGCATCAATAAATTACTCAATTTCTAAATTACTGTAAAATAAAGCCTGAATCTGTTTCCTACTTGTCCTTTTGAATTAAGTCTTGTCATTCATCATTATCCTGTTAGTGGTGTCTGTTCATCACAAGGTCCACAGTGTCGCTTGGTACTTTACTTGTTTTATTATGCAATTGTTAACTTAATACAACTAGAATTAACGATGACCATTAGAGAAGGAAGAGCAGTGAATAATGACAGCCAGATTGGATTTACCGTAGACACTCCCTGCAGGACACACCCACACAGCTCTCATGGGTCAGTGAAGTCAGGAAAACAGGTGAGTCATGGTGGAACGTGTTTGAGACATGTGTGATATAATTAACCATAATTACTCAGATGCACATTACTGGCACTAACCCATCCAACTGGATTTATCTCATCCGACTCCATGAGGCGCAGCAAGCGCAGAACAATGACTGCTGGAATGGTAAGCGGGTCAACAACCTGTTGACGGAAAAGTCCCCATAAATAAATATCCACATTCCATCTCCCATGTGGTGCTGTGATTAATGGGTTCATGCAAAGCCAGCAGGACTTCCTAGAGGAAGATAAGGAATGGAGGAGGGGGGGTAAACAAAGCCACGCAGAGACTGTCAGTCAGATCAAATTAAAACGCCTGAAAATGCTCCCATTTCCCATGTTGCTGCATATGGAAAAGTTACACCGCCTGTCAGGGGAGGTGTCGCTCCATGTGTCCTTGACTGTGGCTACATGTAACAAAGGAGCAGATCACAGCTTGTGTCTGCAGACAGAAACCTGAGAGTGAGTAGGTGTTAATTTGTTAGCTCAAATGTTGGGTAGGTATCCATAGGTCCCACAGCCGCTGCATATATCCTCTCTCACTGGGGTAGTTTGTACAGTTGCACTCCATCAATTCCTTGTTTTCCACCCTAGTCTGTGAATGTCTCGTTCCAGTATAGCCCACTTCTCATGCCCTGGTTCCCCGACCCCTGACAGGGACATGTGGATCCTATTTTTGTTTCACTCATTCCTGAGGGAGGCTTGTAGCATTGAGGTCAAATCGTATCCCAAACTTTAACCATGACCAATTCATGCCTATACTGCTAACCTTGACTTAACCACGAATCATATCTTACCCATAACTTAACCCAGAGCTGGAAGATTAAGTTTTACCTGAGGACACACACACACACACACACACACACAAATGTGAAAAATTAAGCTATACAATATTTTTAGTAGTTGATAGACTGTGTTTATACGTGTGTGTGTGTGTGTTGGAGAGTGTTTGTTATTTCACTTCTGTGTTGTGTTATAGGAATGTAAGTACAAGAAATAAAGAAAAGGAGAGAGGGAGGAGGAAGGAGGAAGGTGGAGAGAAAAAAATCAGGGCAGTGATGTCAGTCCTTCCCACTCCCATTCAGTACAAATGCGACAGAGCAGAGCAGAGCAGAGACTGCATACCACCGCTGCTGACGACTGACCTGACCCCCCACACACACAAACACACACACACACAAAGACACACTCTCACGTCACACACTTCTTCACAAGAGCTGAAACTCCAGAGCAGTGCAGGGAGATGCTACCGGCTGGCACCCACTGAGTAAGTCCACTCGTCCCTCCTCTCCCTCCTTCCTTTCTCTCTTTCTTTTTGTCCTTTGCGTGAATTACCATTCTACAGGGCTTGTCTGCGCTCATTTATCCCTCACTCTCTGCTCGCCGCTGTGAAATGACCAGTGTTTTCTCAGACTGAGAGACTTTTGAAACTTTTCTCTCAGTATGCCATGCACATACCTTCTCCCTGCTCTCGCTCCCTTTCTCTCTCTTCTCTGCATGTGAGCGGAGGCAGAGACAAATCCCAGTCTTATTTGCATGTTGGCGCAGAGCCAGAGCTGGATACTTTGCCTTTATATTTCTGTGTGTGTGTGTGTGTGTGTGTGTTTGTGTGTGAGGAAGAGATGTATGTTTATCTGCTATATGTAAATGTTTGCCTTTGTGTGATGTTGATTTACTGCAGTTCCTGTGCGGGTTGTTATTGTCTGTGATGCCTGTGCTGTGTTCACGTCTTGATTGGAATTGTTTCCTTTGTGCTGCTGAGCCCAAGTTCCCATGTGTACAGTCGATAACAGGCGCTGTAATTCAGGAGGGAAGACTCCTCTTGTACTGAAACTTTGAACAATTTGTCTCGGAGTTGGTCGTTTATTCGCAGATCTCCCTGTCATCACTGGTCTGTTTGTATTGCTCTCAATCACAGACTCAGAATTCAGTCCAACATCAGCTGCTTAGTATAATTATCCTGTTCATCTGTGATACACATGGTCACACCTTAAATATGAACAGAAAAGTTCACCATTGATAAATCACCTCCTGGCACCGTCTGCTGATTTACTGGAATATTAGATCAGCTTCGGGCGGGGATTGGTGAACCGTTATCACAGACTCGAACCCTATTGGCTCTCACTCAGCCGCTCGCTGTTTCAAATCTTCCCTGAGTTTGTGCAAGGCGGCGACTGCTTTTGTAGAGTGTGTTTACAGACGATATTTTCTTTGCACTGCAGGACTTCCTGGCTGAGTTTTAACTGTAACAGGGCAGGCAGTCTATGGCTATCAGTGTCACGTGTGTTGATAAGGAGTCACAGTGGATGTTAATAGGTTTGTGTGTGTGTGTGTGTGTGTGTGTGTGTCTGTCTGTCTGAGAAGCGCTGAACTACAGCCCTCTGTACTTCTGTGCCTGTCTGTTGCACCCAGATAACATATAGTCATTAACACCCCACCCTGTGTGTGTTGACAAACTGAACCTACCTGTTTGTATTTCAGTGTTTGAAAGCACATCAGCATTCCCGCTGCCTACTGTATGCAGAGTAAACACTGCATGCTTACAGACAAACACACATTACTGTTTGTATTGTATTTTTGTCTTATTTGCTTAGGGCCTGTTGTGTTCCAGCAGCCAGAACAGGATTGAATGGAGGTAAACGAAACAAAACAGTAGATATAATCTCTCTCTCTGTCTTTCTCACACAGTCCCCAACACCAGACGCGCTGCACCTTCACCTCCAGAGCGCCCAACACACTCCTGCTGCACAGAGAAAGGCCACTTAACAAAAGGCACTAACAGTGACCTCCAGCAGTAAGACCGTACCCGATCCCACATCCCTCAAAGAAAAGAGGAACCTGACTCCAGGAAGGAGGGGAAGGAGAGGAGCGACTGCATCCCCCTGCTGAAACACAACCCACTGGACGGAGGGACAGACGGCTGTGCCTGGCAGCTGAGAGGAGACAGAGGCAAGATGCTGGCTAAAATCCTCGAGGATATGTGGGTGGAGCCGGAGGTGCTGGAGGCCCTCAACGAGGAGCAGAAGAGGATCCTGTTCCTGAAGATGAGAGAGGAGCAGGTGCGCCGCTGGAGAGCGCAGGTGGAGAAGGAGGAGAGGGAGGAAAGTGAAAGAGGAGGCAGCAACAACAGCAGGCCAAAGAAAGGTAGAGTGGCTTTTTTTGAACTGGTTATACTGGTATGACCTCTCAATCAATAACACCAGAGTATGATTAAGATTTCCAGTAAAGCAAACCATGAAAACACTGACTGAGAAACGGTTTCAGGGGAAAAAAGGTTTGACCGAGGTTGTACAAACACATATATGTACACACCCATGAAAGGAAAAAAAAATAGACTACACAATTTTGACCACATATATCAAAAACTGCGTTGCATTACATTACAACCAAAGCCCTTACAAGTTATATCTCTCGAGTAGATAATTATTTGAGATTTAATAATTAAAGGTTATTTTGCTATTATTATTTGTTATTATTTTGTTGGCAAGACACTATACCTGAAATAACCTCTGACGGCCATCTATGAATGATGTGTGAGAGAAAATGCGCTGCATATAGAAGTGCTTTATGAATGTTATCAAAATAAATTATCAAGTAGTCAATGACACTGGGAAAACGCTATACAAATACTCTTCATTTACCATTTAAACAGAAGGAATATGACAGAATATAATGGATTATAACATTTTAATCAGAGTTTCTGAGACATATCTGTGGTGATGGCACCGGGGGGATTTTTGATTTACGTCCTCAGCATTTGTAAAAATCCGGGCTACGGCCCTGTTCTTTACTCTGTAACTTTAAATAATCACTTAACTTAAGTGTCTTAATCTCATAAAGTCTGTCAGTGGCAAGCCTTCTTACAAGCAATTAATGTCTTCCAGAAATCTGAGTGCACATGAGTCATGAAACATAGACACACAAGCTGTGTGGTTAACACCCTCTCGGGTTACCAATCTCATTAATGTGTTTAGATCACAGCCAAACATTTATGGTCCAGTGTCACTAACCCACGTCTCCCAGTGCTCTCAGTCATTTCATCCAGCCTCGCTCCATTAACAGTGTTTACCTGACTCACAAGCCCCTATCAACTCCACTGGCTCCCCCGCACAATGACAGTGTGTGTGTTTGTGTAATACTTTGTGAGTGTGTTTGAGTCATTGTGTGTGTGTGTGTGTGTGTGTGTGATAGACAGCTTCTATCACAGCCCGTCGAATCATTGTTCAGGCCCCGCCCCACTTTAAACCACATATTAAGTTACCGTCTTTGTTTACCCAATCTCTGCTATGCCACCTGAGAGGCGGCCGAGTGTGTGTTCACGTTGCACAACATACAGACCAGTTTGGCGTCTTTACATTCTTTGTGCTGCCGTCAGGAGAGGCCGTCATTACATGAGCAGACAGACAATCTCACACACAACTACACAAGCCAATGCGTGAGAATAGAGATTTGTGGGTGGGGTGGGAATAAAAAAGACATCTCAGTTCTGTGATGGAAATAGTCAGAGTGGCTTGTTATCATACTTACAGCTCAGTGAGGCAGCATAAAGGTGTGTTGCATACATAACGCATGTCAGAAATGTTCTTTGGTCAGGTGACATCAGACGATGTGTGTCATTCTGCGACATATGAATGGAAACACAGCTGCCTCGGGTCCCAGCGAGGAGGTGATTATGTCTGTCGACAGCCACAGTATCTGCTCATTAGGCCTATTGTGTCTTTCAAAGGGTAAATCTACACTGAACCACATGGGGCCGAAAAAAAGCTGCTGCGGCATCACTGATCTCAAAAGATTGGAATTGTAAAATCTTAACGGCACACGCCTTATCAGTGATGTCACTGGAGGAGTTTCCTCCTTATCAGGTGGAGTATCTGTGATGGAAAACACCTGTCGTCACACATCTGGAAATTGAGATGTCATGGAACAAAGTGTGTTCGGGTTTTATTTGTGTGTCAGACGTCATGAAGGTTAGCTAACCAAAGAGATACGTTGCTGGAATTCTTTTTTCGACTGATTGATCGTTAATTTGAAAACGGGCAGCATTGTGGTGCAATTGTTAGGATTGTGTCTGTGTGAGTACTCCAGCTTCCTCCCACAGTACAAACACAGTCAGATTAGATTAATCAGAGACTCTAAATTGACATCTCAGCTTTGATTGGCTCCAGATACCTCTGAAACCTCAGAGGATATTGGATATATATAATTGATGAATAGGAATGTGGAAATAATAGATTATACAATAATTAAATATGTGTTTCCTGAGTTAAGTCAATATATGAAAGCTAAATATTAGCATTAGAAACATGCGGGCTGTTTCCAATTCAAACCTCACAGGGAGTTTCTGTGAAGCAGACAAAGGTGGCTGCTCAATGACTGGAAGCTGGTGACTGCCTTTGTTTGTCACCTTTCACCTGTGACAAGCTTTATCTGTAGATCTTCCATGAATAATGTTCAATTGGGTGACACAGTTTATTTAGGATGGAAAAGGAATTATAGATCTGTAGAAACAGTAATAGAGGACAAAGTCCACTGCCCCTGTGTGAGGGTTCCCAAGTTCTTTACTTATAGGACAGCACCACCTTCTGGACAAAAGTCGGAACAACAGCGTATTTGACAGCCTCTGATACGCTGGCGCTGTTCATAACTGACATTTACATGTCTCGCTGGTGATCTGCTCAGAAGTGGAGGAATCTAATTGTGTGACTACAGGCGTGAACTCACACAGGACATGTTTCAAACACATTGCTTTCAGAAGTGATGTATGTGTTTATTTCGGGGAAGGGAAACCTGATCGGACATGGTCACTGGAGACACATGTGGACACACGCTCTCTGATTCCTGCTCCAGGTGTTAACTGTCAGTTAACACCTGGAGCTGTTCTCCACTTGTGATCAGATCACGTATGTTAATGCGGGTGTAAACAGGATCTGTGGTGAAAGTACACCGTATCACCTGCTAGCCTCACCCATTGTGTGTCTTTCCTTTCTTTTTTTCTCTCTCCAGCTTCCAGTAAACATGTTCAATGGCTGCTCGGACGGGACGGAGATGTGAGCGTCATTGTAATCGGAGAAGTGGAAGAGTTCAGGTCCTCCAAACTGCTCCAGAGCCTCAGGAACAACAGGTAGAAACCACAGTCTAAGGATATTCCCTTTTATTTACTGACTCAAATAGGATAAGGAAATATAAAAAAAAAAAATTATTTATTAATTTTATTTTTATTTTTTTAATATCAACTAAGCCATTATATGATCATATATGATCATATTTTTCCAGTAGACTTTGATCACCAACAACTCAACAAATCCCCTCCGCTGTGTATTCCATGCTTGCAATATTTCTAACCGGAAATACAAGGACATCTTAATTTTTAGCAAAGTGATGGACTGACATCAAATCTTCCGTGTGTTTAATAGGTTATATAACAGTGAACTGTGATAAGATAAACAGTGAACTTAAGAGTTTCCGTCAGCTCCCGTCTCCTCGTCCCAATTTGTTTACAGAAGTTATTTCCCAAATGAGGAACTGGGGGATTGATTCATATGTTGGGACAGCCGTGTGCGGGACTAAAAATGGAACTCTTTGCCTTCCAGACTCTACAGCGATAATATGAATGGCATCCAGACAGTGAACTTGCTGTCAGGAAGAGAGGCCAGAGAGCTCGGCTTTAAGGAAGAAACCAAGCGGCCCCTCGCAGATGTTAGCGTGAGTTAATGTATTTGTATGTTGCTTTGAAGTTTGGAAGGTAAAATGACCAGCCTACCAGCGTCTCACTGTCAAAGTATGTCCCCTCTTACATGCAGGATTACCCAGCTTCACCGAACGAGCACTCGTCTGAGGAGGACGTGGAATCCTGCAGCGCAGATGACGACCTGAAGGACCCTGCGGAGGACAGCGACAGTGAATCAGGCAGCAGCTCAGACAATCCCAGCGACTGCTATCCTCTCTACAGGCCCTATGTGAGTCACCATGGCAACCAGCCGCTGCTCAAAGCCGGGCTGTCAGACCCAGAGAGAGCCGACCCCCAAGACAGAGGTGAGAAAACAAGAGAGAAGAGGTGGAGAGAACCCTGACGTGTGTGTTTTCGTGTTAAAATGTAAGAGTCCATGTTAATCATTCACTGATTCTAATCCATGCAGAACATGTAAAAGCAGAAACACTATCACATCATTACTATTATTAGTCCTGTAATAGAAACACAATATTTTTTTTAAGAAAGGTTAAGATAAGGTAAGATAAGATAAACTGTTGTGCCATAGGATAAGTACAAGAACACATGCATAGAATATTTTTAGATATAACTTAAAAACTGGGATAATGATACATTACAAACATTTACTCTATACCAAATACAAAATTGAAAAATGTAAATAAAAGTTACTAAATAGTATATATACCATGAGTATTACATGTATTTTTCATACACAATAATCCCTTTTATTTATCCAATATGCACCGATGCTTTTTGCTAAATCTCAAACATTCATTCATCGTTCTACCTGCTTTCATTTATTCTTTGATAGAAACCATTTATCACAAATTTGGAGAGATAAACTTTGTAAGATAATTCAAAACTTTAATCTGATGAAAGTATAAGTAATTAATTAATGTAAATAATCCAAGCTTAAAAAGGAGTCTGGTTATCATCACTAAAAGTGTCCCGTCCTTCTCTTCTTCTCAGGAATTGGGTGTCATGAAGAGACACAGTCTGGCAACAGAGGTCGCGTAGCGCAGCTCAGGAAGGCCTTCACAGATGATCGCCACAGCACAACACCCGCCTACAGCAAACCTCCTATACCTTGCAAACCTGCTCATCTACAGATGAGAAGCACACCGCTGATCCATTAGGTCTCCAGGTGTATCCTCCCTCCTGCAGGAAACCACTTGACCCCATGACGGCAGAGCTGTAACGTGCCCAGGGATAATGGCCGCCACACGCTGCTGGACCACGCTGCGGCCACATTCATGAGGTCCTCACTTGAACCTGAACAGTGAACTGAGGCACACTTTGTTATAACACAAGGACCGACAGACAGACAGAGAAATGTCTGTAGGGGGTGGAGTGAGAGAATGACTTGAAAGCTTTCTGAATGATAAAATGAAGCAGCTTTGATGTTGCTGAGTTTCAAATACGCTCACATAGCTTTTGTTATTGATGGGCATGGGCAGTGTGAGACGTCCACAGTTACACGCACACGGACTGCTGACTACAGGTGAAAATACACACCGTGGCTCACTTCTTAAATGAGTGTTACTGAAGATATATCATTTTAATATCATAAGAGGTTACTGGGAAGAAACTTGATGAAATCATATTATTTGATTCTGTACTCTTTGATGATTTTATTGTATTGGAGTCTGTGGGACTTGTTACTTGTTTGAAAACCACCGATTTTTTTAACATGTTGGCAACATCTTTATCCATTATGTACATTCAGGTCTGTGCAGGGGTTTGTAAATATAATAAAATAAAAGGTCTGAATTCTTTGTAAGTGATTACTTGACTGTATCTGCCTTTCCACAGAACACTCTCACCTTTGACCCCAATATTAATTTAAGGAACAGTTGTGTTGTCAGTACATTACGCAATAAATAAAAACACCCACTTGCCAAATTATCAATTGACTTGTTCTTAGGGTACCAACTTGAACCTTTCCCTATTAAGAATCTGCTTTCTATCAATCAATCAATCAATCAATCAATCAAATTACATTGTATAGCCCATATTCACAAATCAGAATTTCTCTCATAGGTCTGTAACAAGCTGTGGCATCCTCAGCCCTAAACCCTCAACAGGAGTAAAAAAAACTTTTAACAGGGGAAACTGAAGGTAGAAACCTCAGAGAGCCACATGTGAGGGATCTCTCTCCCTGGACAGACAGAAGTACAAAATGTGCCTCGTGTAACAGAGAACATCAGAAAAGAGTATTTACAGCATTGGTTAGAATAAATAGTTTGTAGCGTAATGGAAGGTCAATAGATGGATGGATTATTGTCCGTAATGGTCAAGTGTCTGAGTAGACGTATTGTATATCATGAAAGCTGGTAGGTGCGATTCGGCCCCGCCTGCTGCAGTAACAGCATCACTGTTTAGGAAGAAACAACTGAGATGGATTCAGAGGAGGCCGAGACTCCGACCAAATTACGAAGCAGACCATTGCATGAGGAAATAGGATACACTCGGCAAGTACTTTTGCTTTTAATACTTTAAATACTCACTTACTTTGATTAAAAAAAAAGAAAGCTTAATGTGGCGCTTCTACTTTATTTATGTAAATCTTAGTATATTTATTTGTAATTTTACTTTAGTAAATTGTTTGAGTTCTTTCTCCACCACTGTCTTCCTTTGATTTTTTTTCTTCTTTGTGTCAACCGGTGAACTGGAAATAATGGTGTCACATTCACAACTATGATCACAATCACAAGATGAACCTACACTGCAGTTGGGCAGAGACACTGTTTCCTCCACTGTAGAATATGAGTTTAAAGAAGAAAGAGTAACAACATTTTGAGACCCAAGTCTAGTGAAAGCCTTTAAAGAAAAGCTCCTCCACAGGAATGTGGCCATGATAGCATTGGCTCAATGGTAGCCTATCAGGCACTTGACCTAAATATATGTTAACTATTACATGGATTGTTATAAAATTTCATTCAGACGTTCATATTTCCACATAGGATGATTTCTTAACATCTTGTCCAGATCTTCAAATTATGACAAACACCTGCAAAACAATTCCCATCAGCCCGAGCTACACTCAAATCTATTGTCATGCTATTTTCCAATTGTTAGCAAGCTAACACCCAAAACAAAGGTGCTCTCCATGTCGATCAATTATACTTGCTATACATGAACATTAGCATATTTACAGTAGCATTTAGCTCAATGCACTAAATACAAAGCAGGCTGTAGCCTCACCGGGCTGCTAGTGTGGATACATTGATAAAGTATGATATATTCCCGTCAACATTTAGAAAGCTGTTGGGATTTGTTGTTTTTTGACAGCCAAACATCCAAAAACCACAAGAACATTGTGGGATATCTTCCAGTTAACCTCATCTGCAGAGACATCACCAAAAGAGATTTTTTTTTTAAAGATTCACCTGCTTTCTTTGTACTTGCTTTACAACAACATTAGCATGTTAGCATATTTAGACTAGCATGTATCGCAATGCACTAAATACTAATAATACAAATGATAGCCTCCCAGAGCTGCGAGTTTGGAGACATTTATGAAGTACACTTCATTTTAATGAAGCTATTATATTTAATGTACAATGTAGATTCATCTTATAGATACACAAAAAAGTTCTTATCACAACCTTCATTGCTCATATTTTACTACTGTCACGTGACCAAAAGTTCATGCTAAAGTCATATTAACACAACTAAAAACTCCATTCATTAACTAAAGCCACAGCATCTGGCTGAAAGCTCTGCAATCCATGTAAGTGGAGCTTGTCTTGAACATTTTTGTCAAACTCCATATTTAATATTTCACAGTAAATTGTCTGTAATCAATACCGTTAACAATTCTGAGGCTTGTGACTCTCAGAAACCAACAAACCACTGTTAGCATCTCCTTGTCTCACTTGTTTTGGTGACTTTTTGCCTTCAGGCTGCTCCACAGCTAATGAGACACATGATCATTTTGGCTGAGGTCAGCTGACAGGGGTCAGGAGACTGACTTGGCTCATCAAGAGACATGCACTTTTCTGGCTCTTTTAGGATTACTGACCTGCAGAGTCATAAACCTGGAGTGACTAAAGAGTATAAAAAGGACCTCCAGTTTCTATTCTGGTCAGCCGATTTTGATTTGAACACACTCATTCCCTCTTTGAGTCAGCACTTTAACCCTGTGGCCATTGTTTCCTCTCAGTGGTGAGCTGCAGTACAGATCTAAAACAATTAATAATGTGCCTCTGAAGAATATTCTGCTGCAGCTTAAAGTAGATGGACTAAACTATGAGAACATGTATTACCATGGCAGCACTTCATCTTTAATACTTGCGCTGTAGTTATTACCTAACTATTTGGTCACATGTTCCCTTACTTGTTCACTATTTCCTTGTTTAAACCCTACTCCAGCTGACACGTTGGCTTTTTGTGTTTCCCCTTTCATTTGTATAAGTGTTTAATATTTACTTAATGGGTTTATTGTCCACTGATGGTGTGAACAGGAACAAGTTAATGAAACTGAAAGACTGGCTTTATCCCTGTTAACTTTCAATTTTTTTTACTGCGTGTAACAAAGTTGCGTCTGTTCGTAGCCTTCATTCAATCGGGGTAGGTGGGGTCGCTGACAGGGGTGAGCACAGAGAGGTTGTTGATAGTGATCACTTACACAATGATTATCTATTCAGTGGGACCCATCAGAAAACAGGCCGTCAGAGATCAAACACAGAGCACAGAAAGCTGATTAGCATGTGGTTTAGACTTGAGACAGAGGGCGAGACGCATGGGGAGACAGAGAAAATGGGAGTTAAGTCACGGGAAGCAACACGTCACAGTCAACTCAATAAACCCCTCCGCATTCCCTCACCACCTCCACACCCTCGGCCTCTGTGTATGCGCTTCTGTGTACCAGTGAAAGTGTGTGCGTGCGTTTGTGTCTGTCCACCCATATATCTTGCATCATGTGACTTGACACGAGCAGTCATGCACACAGTGTGAAAAGCCCCCGCTATATATAGTAGGACAGTGTTGGGTTTCTCGGCAAAGCATTGTAGGAGTCTCTTCATCTCAGTCCAGTATTAAAGTGCAAGTCATTTACTTGTAATGTTTCTATCTAGTAAAGGTGATGGGGGTCAACCGGGGCTCTGGATTATTTTCCGTCATGTGTTGACTGAGAGCCTGTATGTTAGCAAACTTCTAAAACTCTGTAAGACCATTTTCCTTTGAAACGCAATGTTAGCCAATTTTCTGAATAAAGTCCTTGTGAAGACTTATATTGAGTCAGGAGATCAAACAGTCTGTTAATGGCTCTACACTGTATAATAACACCTCAGTAGTGGTCTTATTAGATTCTGCACTAAAGGGCAATGCTTTTCTAATTTATAACCGCAGTGTTGAACTAATGAGTAAAACTTCCGTTCCTGCTTGGAGCAGTTTTAAGTCAATTAAATCCATATTAGGGTGTAAAACAAGCATTTTGTTCAACCTCTGAACATTACAAAATTATAATAGTGTAAACTGTGAAGTTAATAAAACATATTATAAACCCTCACAGATTTCTAAACATAACAGGGTCTAATATACTTTTATGTCTTATCTTTACAAAAAAAGAAGATTCTCACCATTAAAGCCTTTTTCTTCCAACGCAAAAACATGACCTACCTTGTCATGATTTTATCCATCATGACCCGACCTAAACTCAAAGGGATCTAGGTATGGCACTCTAAAGAATTGTGGGTCAGCTCAGAGGAAAGGCTTAAATATAGTGACCAATAGTCCCTAGTTGTGGGTCAATCTACAAATACACTACATTTCCCAGAATGCAACCAAAAGCATGTTTTTGTTTGGCTCGCCTGGGAAACACCCACATCCTTTAAAGTTCAGTCCCTAAAAAAGGAAACATGGTTTTGATGACATCATCATGGTCAAGTCCTCATTTAACAGACCTCCAGAGACTGGACATACAACTGGTTTCTAAAGCTGATGACTCATGGCTAGTACACAGGACTTACTTTGGTGAGTAAAATTGTTGGTTTCCCTTTTTTACCCAGAAGACTATACACACTATAGCTTTGTCTCATTACAGGGGCTGCATCCTTCAGAGGACACGATCTACCCGGCCCATGAATGGGTCAGTCTTCCTGGGCCGGGTAGACTGCAAAGGAAGAACTGAAATCAGATGATTTGCTCTACAGAGGATTTCCTGCTGCAGTTGGACATGATGAGAAAGTTTGATTGCCCCTTAAGCGTAACCCTTTTTTTAACGTGTGTACCTGCAGCTAGTGGGCTGAGTTTAAGCCTGATACAGGTACATTTGACAATGTAAGCATTGGACTTCCTTTGAAAAACAGTTTGTCACCAAAGTGCAATGAAACCTTGGATAGGTTGGGTCAGGAAGGATCCAACCGGTGTAGCCTTTCTTTCTAGGGATGGGAGGATACATTTGTCAGCCACATTTGAAGGACCCTTCGAAATGGGACAGTCCGGTTTGATGAAGTCATGCTTCAAATGCAGCCTCTGAAGGATGCAGCCCCTGAATTGACACACATGTAAACCAGCATTTAGCTCTAACATTAGCATAGCACAGCCTCAAAGTGCCACCAACATGGCGGTCGTCTGGTGATTGTATTTATTTGTTAGTGTTGGGAAGATCCCAATTAGAGTATTTAGAATTCAGTAACTGTACTGGAAAGAGAATATGTAAAATCAGAAAATGTTTAGCTCATTGTCAGCTAATTCTCTTGCTGGATATCTATAATGGTATCTGTGTAAAAGAAGTCAGCCTAATATAGTGTATTTGACAGCGATCTTGTCCACATCACGAGGTGGTGTGAAAAAAAAGCCATGATGAAATTTCAGTGCAGGCAGACAGTTATCAACTGGCTTTGCCTAACCTCCTGGAACCACTGTGTCTTTTGGAGATCAGCAGTGAGCTAAAGATTAACAGAATTTTCGGTACACATTACCAATGAAAACGAACACCATGTGAACCCACCTGAGGATCAACATGTGAGAAGGTTTTCAGAGCTAATTTGTTTTCTACTTCATTTTATGGCCGTGCTTTGGTTCGGCCGATAGTAATTCAAGTCATTTAATTATCCAGACTCTTAGTTACATGGTAATTAGTTACATCTTAATGACATTTAATGGGTTTGGTACTGTTCATTGGTAATATGAGACCGAACCAGAAGTGAATGAAGCTGTTTTTAGAAGTTTGTCTATTTGAATCCACCTTTAACAGCTTAAAGGGTCAAAGGTCAAGAGTCCCCTTTGACCCCATAGTCACCAAAATACCTCAGGGCAGATGAGCTTGGGCTTTTCAAGGATGTAGGAAACCATTGTGTTCCTGTTAGGGAGTAGTGTTGCATGTTTTCCAAGTCTATAAAAGTGAACGCAAACGGATAACAGAGACGTAATGAGCTGTGATCTCAGAAAGATGCTGTTTCTGCGAAGCTGTTAGACGTTTTCTAACGCTGGGGTTACTGCCAGTGGAGGGAGAAAAAAATCCACAATGAGACACAGTGTCTCCGAGCAGACGCAGTGGCCAAAATTTCAAAGGTCTGGCTCGTGAGTGAGGGTCCGCCCAGCTCCAGTGCAGGTTGCCTTGGGCTGGCAGGTTGTTCCACTGCAGTGTGTGTTTGTGAGAGAGGAGTTTTTCTCCAGAGTGGGCAGGGCCGCTGGTGCTGTAACATATGTAGGATCCACAGGGGTCTGAGACGGACGCACACCGGCTATACGGACAATGCATCGGTCATTAACCCCGGTGTCCGCGCCTCTCTGTCTTGCTGCATTTCAGTCGGCCTCCATCGCGCCGCTCGCTGGATCTCCCACTCATCTCTCTTCCTCTCTTTGTTTGGCCCACGTTATCTTCATCCCCTGCTGTCCATCTCCCAGTCCTCCTCCCTGCATCTCTCTCCCCCTTTCTCCTTTCTCTCCCCCTGTGGCCTGCGTTTCATCTCCCCCAGTTTCACCCACTCTCTCTTACACCCCTTACGCCCCCCTCCACCTCTTTCCTCCCTTTTCCTTCACTGCCCTTCACCACAGTTCACCCCCACCACCACCACCACCCCAGGATCCGCTTTCCACCACCTCCTCCTCCCCCACTCCCCCAACTCCCTCTCAACCCTCCCCCCTCCTCCTCTTCTCTGTCCTTCGTTCAATCCCTCTCCCCTCCTCCTCCTCCTCCTCCCTTTCTCTCCTGCCATCTTGCAGGCCAGTGGAGCCAGACTGCAGGCGTTCAGGGAGTCACTGGACCTGCTGGGCAGCGGGTGACACAGATTTCCGGTGTGTGTGTGTGTGTGTGTGTGTGTGTATGTGTGTGTGTGTGTGTGTGTGAGTGTGAGTGTGAGTGTGTATGTGAGTGTGTGTGTGTGCGTGTGTGTGCATGCGTGACGAGAACAGGGAGGGGGGATTAAGCTCCAAATCACTAGAAAGGCACAGAAGAGAGAGAGAAGGGGGGCGGAGAAAAAAAAAGCTGCAGATCCAAGAATTTGAAATTCCCCCTTTGTCTAGGAGATGAAGAAACACTAGACTGTGGACTTTAACTAAAAGACTGTGTGTTTCTCATTCAGTGGGAGCGTTGTAATAGCATGATGTTGGAGCTCACTGCTTTTCTCCATGAGTTGGCAGGGTCCTGTGTTGGCTGGCGTGCTGTGCTTTCTCTCTGCCTCTCTCTCTCTCCCTGCCTGACAAACACGGACGCACACACGCACAACCCCCCCCCACCCCACAGATGCACACACACACGCACACACACACACACACACACACACACAGAGCAGTCCCTCTGCGATCCCCCTGACTGAAGGCGCACAGGAAGTGCAGCCGTGGCCCAATTATAGCGTGACACCTCGGGCCGGCCGTTGCCATGGTTACGTCTTCCCTGCGGTCCCCTGGAGTGTGGCGCCGAGGAAGAAGGTCTTATCACATCAGCCATCGTTACGGCAACAAGCAAAAACCCACCCTGTAGCCTCAGTCCAGCTGGCTGTGTATTAGGCTTGTAATGTGTGTGTCTATGATCTACACTTGTGAATAAAAAGGGAAATTGTGTCAGTGTGTGAATACGGGAGAGAGTGTTTGTGATTGTGTGTGCATGTCAGGTTAGGTGTGTTCCAGTGCATAGGCCGGACTTGCCAAGGCAGCGTGTACGTGTTTGTGTGTCTGTGGGGTTGTGATAAGGTTCTCAGCCACGCCATTAGGTGACTCATAATCCACACCTCACGCACACACCACGTTAGAAAGATGGCTGCAAACAGACACACACACACCCAATTAAATACAAACACACACACACACACACACACACACACACACAAATAGTATAAACACAGTCTGTAGACAAGTGCACATGGCCAATTTCTTTTATTTCAAAAGGGCAAACAGAGCTATACAGTACAAGCTGCACATGAAATAATTTAGCCTAGGCTGAACTCATTCATTTCTTGCTGATGCAGTGACGTCAGAACAACAGAATCAAAACTCCCCATTAGAAACAAAACATTTGGCTCCTTTTTTTTTTTTTTAAATGTCGAAACACAACACATCCAAACTGGAAAGGGATGTAAAAAAGACATAATGTTTTCCAGATATTTACAGGCTATTTACAGCATTTTTGTCATCATCTAAATATTGACACACATTGGTATCCTTCTTTCTCGCCTCTCCATTTCACTGATTGTCAAAAGGAAGGATGGGAACGAGTGTGGACATTCTTTAACAGAGCTGCAGCTCCTCACTAAACACAAGATGCAGAGGTCTCTGAGACCTCACAGTCTGAGTGTGTTGACGTTGTGTCCCATGTGTTATTATTCAAACGCAGCTCCTCAACAATCATCCAACCAGGACCCTCTGACAAATGCTGCCACCACAAGCGTTACTATCCATCCAAGACTCCATTGCTTCTCTCCTGTGAGAGACCCAAAGTAAAGTCGGACCCCCTGAGGTCAAAGCCAGACACTCTGCTCTCAAACCCAGGGCCTCCCGGCTTCCTCTTCAGCTCCTCACACTTCCTGTATTTACAGATCTGGTGTCCCCTCTTGCGATTGCGGCAGCTGCTGCACTGGTCGCAGTTCGTCTGACGCCGACACGGTACGCACTCCCCGCACCTCTTCCTCTTCCTCCTGCTAGCACTGCCTGCGCCCAGGGAGCCCGGAGAGTAGCCCTCGGCCACCAGCCCCTCGATGCCCTCGGTTCCCATGGCGGCACTTCTCCAGTGGCCTCCCCCCATCTGGAAGCCTGCCAGGGGAAACAGAGCAGGGCTGAAGGGGAACCAGGCACCTAGGAAGGGCTGGAAGTCAGTGCCACATCCAGAGGAGTCCTCTTCCTCCTCCTCGGGCCCAGACCCACTTCCTTCCCCATCTCCCTTTCCCCCCCTTGCCTCTATAGCCTCCCTTTTCACTGGCTGGCTGCTCTGTGCACCCAGGTTGGCCTGCTCCGTGGTGGCGGGTGTCAGAGCCAGGAGCCCGGCGCGCATCAGCAGCTCAGCGGCATGGGCCAGGTGGAGCCCGCTGGGTGACTCCCACATGTCGGGCCAGGAGGGGGTACGGCGAGGCTTGGTGTGTGCGGGCTGGGCGGCCCGCTGCTGGGCTGGGGAGGGCTGGATCAGGCCTTTGACGTCCATGGCCTGGGAAGGGGTGGAGATGTAATGGGAGAGGCTGTAGGGGTGGTTGGAGCGCTTTAGGCTGGGTCTCAGTGGTGCGTTGGGGATTTTAGCGCTGCTGTGGGCTTGATCTGAGGAGGAAGGGCCGGCGATGTCTATGGCGGTGGACATAGCAGTGGCTGTGTGTGGGGGTGTTTGTCCTTCTGTGTGTGTGTATGTGTGTGTGTGTGTGTGTGTGTGTGGAGGAGAAGAGGTGAGGGAGAAGGGGATTGACGCCGATGCGGGATTGACAACCGTCCTTGCTGTTACTTCAGCCAAAATGGCAAGCCTTGGCCTGTGTCCCTATTCCCATTCTCTGCAGCAGCCTCGGAGTCCTGGAGAGCTAGAAACGAACAGGGGATGAAGAGAGGAGGGTTAAGAATAGAAATGTTGGAAAGACAAATACAGAAAGAGAGGAAACCCAGGAGATAAGAATGGGATATGTTTCTAAGCTACAGCCACAACACACAGAGACAGAGCAGAGAATCTGAGCTTAAAAACCAAAAACAACATATATGTAAATAATGTGTAAATAAAAGAGCTATAACAGAGAGTAACTGAGGCATCTATCACACAGTGCATGCCCTGCCGCTGATTTCCGCATACAGGAGGCAGTAGACTATCCCTTTAAGAATTTCACGGTATATCAATGCAATCAATAACAGAGCGACAACAATATGCAAAGATATGCGCATATGCGCAGGTCAAATGTGGAGCGCGCTTTTCAAATACATTTTGACGACTGCTGTTATGTGTGCCAGCCAAAGCTTTAGCTCCAGAGAGCAACTCTACATCGAGGAGAGTAAAAAAACAGGCTGTCTTTTGTCTGGTATCGACGACGAGGAGCGAGGTGCGCAACGATGCGGTGGCTGTGGATAAAAAAAGCGAGCAGGCTGTATTCCGTGTCCACGTTTAGAGAAAAAACTGTTCCGCCGATTAACCACGGGACATGGTTGTTGCCAGGGGACATGTGTGTAGACCTATCGATGGATCGATGGTGGAAACAGCGATCGATCATTTCGCCGTGGTTCAGGTTACCTAAGAAGACGGTGCTCGACCGACGCCACGGAGAGCTGACCACAGTCCGAGTGGTCGCTGCGACACGGCAGCTGCGCGCAGGAAAACGGCGACACGGCGAAAAACACGGCGAAATTCGACCGGAAGTGTGGGCGAAACGTCTCGGGCTTACCTTGTAAACACGGTCCAAACTCCCCTGTCACAGATATGATGAAGTCATGAACTAATGGCGTGCTGATTGTAGTGTATATGGACGGCGGAGCTGCCGATTCCTCCTCCACCTCTCCGTCCCGGAGGGTCTGCAAACACTCTGCACGGAATTTGGGGGCGTCGCTCAAAATGCGAAGTGGACTCTGCAGCCGAGACCGTGGTCAGAGCGACCCCAGCACAGAGAGAGGGAGAGGGAGAGGGAGAGAGAGAGAGAGAGGCTGCTGTCACACAACACTGAACCATCACAGTGTCACTAATACACGTCAGCACACACACAGCACTGGACCATCATTACACACCAGCACACACACTGCACTGGACCTTCATTACACGCCAACACACACACTCATACACACACAGTACTGGACCATCATTACACACCAGCACACACACAGCACTGGACCATCATTACACACCAACACACACCAACACACACACACTCACACACACTCACGCACACACACACACAGTACTGGACCATCACAGTGTCATTACAGGCAACACTAGTACAAACCAGCACACACACATCACTTGACAATAACAGTGTCATTACACACAACACGAATACACATCAGCACACAAACCGAACTGGACCATCATTAAACACTACATTAATACACACCAGCATACACACAACACTGGACCATCACAGTTTCATTACGCAAAACAATAATATATGTCAGCATACAGACCACTGAACCGTCACAGTGTTGTTACACAGTACTTTAATACACACCAGCACACACACAACACTGGACCATCATTACACACTACATTAATACACATCAACAAACAAGCAACAATGGACAGTCACAGTGTTGTTACACACAAAACTAATACATGTCAGCAGACACAACACTGAACCATCACAGTGTTGTTACACACTACACATCAGCAGACACAAAACACTGAACCATAACAGTGTGATTACACACTAAATTAATACACATCCGCAAACACAACAGTAGACCATCACTAGGTCATTACACAGTACACGTCAGCACACACACAACACATGACCATCTTTACACACTACACTAATACACATCTTTACACACTACATTAATACACATCAGCCAACACGACACTGAACAATCACAGTGTTGTTACACACTAAACTAATACACACCAGCAAACACACAACACTGAACCATCACAGATTCTTTACACACTACACTAGTACAAACCAACTCACGCACAACACTGAACTATCACAGTGTCGTTACACACTACACTAGTATACACTAGTACACAAACACTGTGTCAGTGAACATGGGCGTCAGGTGTGAATTATTGCTATGATAAATAATTTGATATCATACATGTTTATCAACATTTCAAAGGGCTCATGATAAATAATATATTAAAATATGAACTAATCATAATGTCAATTAATAATCAATTGTTTACCTCCACAATGAAGACTCCAGTTAATACACTTATTATACCGTTATATATAATGTTACAGCTATGTATATTAGGCCTCATATCACTGAACAGATGTTTAGGTCTTTGTCAGTTTCCCCTGTCCTGCATTGACTCCTGTATACTCGACTTGTGTGTTGACGAAATGGGATCCAGCCTGTGTGGAGCTCAGATTGTTATACCTGCTTACTTTTATCTGTTAAATATAATTAACTGGATTCAGATATATAAGCTTGTCTGCCTGGTAGTAGCAAATTGGTGATAATAGGGTTTAGACTATATTAAAAGGGAAGATGCTTTATTTATCTGTCAGCTTTGTCATAGAATTTTACAGACACAAAAAGTAGGACAAATACAAAAGTAGGTTAACCGATAAGATAAAAATACGTGAAATAAACTTTATGACTTTTTTTGTTTTGTAAACACTGAATGATTGACCAGTTTTATCAACACCGGAAGTGTGTTTCTCCCAGCATGCATCTGTACATAACACTTATATTTACAGTTATTAAGTGAATATGTGGCCTTCACTGTCACACACAGTCCATGATATGAGGTCACTTTAAAAACGATTAACCAATAAAATAGAAGAGGGTCATTAGACTGATAATTATTAACTGCAAATAGATGGTCAGCCTCAGTTACCAGAGGACGTTAGCATGTTGTGTGTAGATGATTCGCCACCACGCGGGATGTGATGTTGAAGCACGTGCGTCGTGAGCACAGTCCACGCAGTAGAGGCAGCGCGCGCCGTGGGGCCGCCATACTGAGGTGACTCCTCACGCGGGGACGCGGAGTCCACTCCACCTCTTGTGAGAGTCCTGCATGCATCTGGCACGAGGCCAGATACCTCGTGCGTGTCAGCGCGTGCGCGAGCGTGTCACTGTGGGAGCAGGGGGCCCACCGCCGTGCACTCGCGTACCACTCCGCTGTCTGGCCCGGACCAAATCGTGCGAACACAGCGCGTCCTAGCGGTCACCGCGCACACTGCCGCGTCTTAAAATGGCCTCTTGATTCTGGTGGTGGACACTGCAGCAAGGCAGCCTCCTCACCCCCCACCAGGCCTCAATCACTCACACACACACACACTCACTGCAGGCGCCACACAGCCCTGTTTACTTATTATCCCCCTCTGTTAATCCACAAACACTCCGCCCTGCCTCTCTGAGGTGAGGTGGATAAACTGAGCACATTCCATCCTGTGGTTAAAGTAATAATCAAACTAAACAATAAAGTGGAGTTTGGCTCCAGACTACAGTCAAATAAATTAATCAGAAGGGAGGTATAAAAATCACATTGTTAATCAAGTTTTATTCACAAAATACAGGACAACAAGTCAGACACACCACAGCCAGTAGAAAATTAATCTCATGAAAAAGCTAAATATATCCTTTATAAGCAGAGGTTTACACTTTACAGATTAAATACAACAGCTCCCCCTGAAAGCAGACAATAAGTGCGTACAGTCGATAGTGTTTCAACAGCTCCCAAGACTAAAAATGATTATGTCATACAAACTAAACTTCTGCCTCCTCTGACAAGAGCAGAGCAAACAGAAACTTAGTGGTTTCCTGTATTTGTGCAAAAATCAAGTAACATTCACATTAGTTATGCGTGTTCAGACTCTGGGATGTAGATTATAAGGCCTGTGACGAATTCCAATCAAACACTGGTCTGACTGAGGCTACGCACTGCCAGCTCATTATGTATCAACCACCTGCTCCACATCGAGGAGAGGACGGGGGGGGGTACAGGTGAAACCAAACGGGAGGAGATGATGCCCACACGGCGAAGTATTTCACTTCTATCGTGTGGGGAGAATTTTGACCCAAATTCAGAATGTTAAATCCATCAAATTACAACTGTGCAGGCAAAAAACACCTTGCTGTTTGACTGTTGATTGTCAAAGTCCCTTCCTTATCTCTCCTCAAATGACCTTTGGTTTTCAATGCCATCCAATGCGGGAACCGGTGGAATAACAGATATAAAAACATTTTCTTTGTATCCTTTGTTTTGAGTGTCACAGTTTATTAGCATTTATCAATTAGACAGCGTTAATGATTATCGTAAACACGTGGACAAACTGAGAGGGGGTAGGCGAAGGAGAAGTCGAGGCAAGATGGAGTTCTGTGATTGGTTGATTTAAGTATCCTTCTTTTTGATGATGAGAGGCCCGACGTTGTCCCCGGTCTCCTCGTTGTGTTTGGTGTGGGCTCCGTCGCAGTAAGGGAACTGCAAGAAGAAAACACACAACGTTTAAATATAAACAATATCTGATCAACTTTTGGTCGTTTATACTTCACGATATGAGACACATCTCATATCAGTTCGGTGGTTTAAGTGTTTCCACAACATAAAGATGCTTTTAAGGCTTCTAACCCTAAAAAAGGATTTTCTGACCACTAACAAGTTGATCTGTTTGATAAGAATGTTCAACAACACAAACATTCTGCTGTGGCCTGACCTTCTTTGACTTCCAGCAGCGGCAGTACACAGCCTTGGTGCCGATGTCCTCCATGTCGAAGCTGTGGACCACTTTGGGACTGTCTTTGCTGATGCACGTGTTCACCTGGCTCTTTTTACAGCTCCGTCCACTCAGGTAGTGGCTGACCAGGAAGCCTCCAACAGCTGCGACCACTGCGACTGGCACGGCCACCAAAAAATGCTCTACAGAGACAGACATTCATGGTCAGCAGAGAAATACAGAAACGTACAAAGTGAAGAGTTGTTAAACGGTTGCTTTTGCACGTTTCTGCTGGTCAAGGATCTACTAAGTGTGAAAAGCCTGGATATAATATTTTCTGTATGTACTGCTCAGCTTCTGATCAATGGTTGGTTTTCAACACTTTTGATGTAGCACTTTTTAAGCTAAAGTACTTAAATGATTGTTGCTGTTCTGGGTTTGTTCCCTCGTGGTTGAACGTACTTCAGCTAAATGATCATTAATGTGTGATGTTTAACAGTTGTGTCTTGTAAAGAGCGAGCTTGAAGACCCTGGACCCAGAATAAACCACACTTCCTGTAGTTCTGCATCATGGCAGGGATGATAATGAGGTCGAAGGATTCCTCACGAACAGGGGCCTGCCTGATGGATACAGAGGAAACTTTCCATTCTTGCCAGGCGCTGTGAAATTGCGGGTTTTAGCGAAGCAATGAGGAGGATAATCCAAACCTACTGAGCATCACATGACGCAGAGTCGCAGGACAAGAAGAACATGGGCACGGCGGGCGATCAGGGTCAGCTAGTTCAGCTGCTCCATCAGAGCGGCGTGCGTGTGACACACACACACACCCACCCACCTCGGGGGGGTCGCCTCCAAGTATGGCTCGAGCTGAGGGGCCAAGAACCGTCCAAGTGACTGTCTCGAGTTGGAAACACAACCTGTGGCTGACGTGCTGTCAGCCAACTAAAAGGCTCATGAGCAGCCAAGGAACAGGTTCTAAATAAAATGTACTCCCTGTATTTTAAACATGTAAAGTCCTCTGCCAAAGAGCGGTCTCCCTAAAGAGCAGCGTGCTGTGTAACTGCGTCTTTCTTGCGCAGGGTTAAGCTGAAATAAAGGTTTAGTTTACGATAAGCGGTCATTTAATGCTAGCATGCTATCAGCTAGCTGAGATACTTTACCTTTGGATAGCCTGAAACCCGAGCTGGGTAGCGCGGGCATCTGAGGCACGGCTAACTGCGGCATGGCGGGGAGACTGCTCATGTTTTCCCGGGACGACGGTCTGTTTGCAGACAGGGCTCCAGCACAAGGTCAACTGACGTCGTCTTATGTGAACTCCGCTTCAGGTTAGCCAGCCTACGTCACCTCGCAGCGTCTGCGGCGGCAGCCAATGAGAGGCCGAGGAGGTTCTGCGACGCCAAGAGGATTCACCAGAACCTGCGATGGACTTCCGGATTCGCTTCTGTTCGGTTAGAAGACGGAACTGCGAAAAAGCTAAACTTTCTTCACCTTGATATAAATCATGCAACGGTTTGAAAGAGGACCTCCTTTCCATATGGAGCAGTATAAACTTCAATACAAAATACTAGTCTATTTCCGCCACTATGTTACAGAAATCCTATAAAACATCAGAATGAGAAACTTTACCAAAATGATTACTTATCTATTAAATAAGGAGCTCTACGCAATATGTCTTAGTTTCTCCCAATGAGTTAGTATGTTTAAAATTATAGTATCATATAATGACTTGTCATTTCCAATCAATGCCTAACTATCTGGAAACATTATTTGCAAAACGTTATTTGTAACTGAAAATATGTATCTAAACACGGCGACTCTCCGAATAAAACCATTAAATAATCTCGAAATAACATCATTTTGAAATGATTTACTATTCCAAGAATAATCCATTAGTATCTCAAAACGACTTTATATTGCGAAAATAATAAAATAGTCTAGAAAAACAACTTAATTCCAAAGTATCATATTGAATAAATCTCTATAGTAATGACTCACTACAATCACTCATTGATTGACTTGGTATTTCAAATAATGACTTAGTAGTTCTTAACACCAACTTAGTATCTCATGATACTGACTTGATGTTTCAAAATAATGACTTACTAACTCAAACACCACTAACTATTTCATAGTTTTGATTCAGGATTCTTTTCCTTTCACTTTCAGAAATGGGCTTCCATACAGTGATATATATCAAGCTCCACTTGACAGCCGTTTTTCCAGAGCCTTCATCTACACTACATTCTCAGAGGATTGACTTTTGTCACTTAGTAGCTACTGATCAGGATTGTAAGATACAATAACTGTGTCAAACTGCCACACGTTACAGCTTTATAATAAGTGAATTATCCCTTTAAAAGACAACTTGTATGCTGAAACTCGACAGGTGGAGACGAAAGATTCTACCGGACAGAGAATCATCAGAACCTCTGTAAGCTTTGATGAGTCCCATACCTTTCTAAAGAAGGATTATGTACCAGATCTATGACATTAAGAACCAAAACGATGACACACAAATTTAATACAATTATTGCAACAGAAAAATTCTGAAGCATGGACAGAGAATCTGCGTTTGTGCACATTTACTGCATCTCATTACTTGACATTAAAGCACCACTGGAGGGCGATACAAATTCCACCAGCAAAGTCAGTCACTGAACAGTTGCAATGACAGAAGTTAAAGGTTTAAAGCAGAAATGTCAATGCAGGTATTCAGCTGCGTATTTTTTTTTTTTTTTATCATCGTAGTTTATTTTCACACGAAAATGAAAAGCCATCGCAGCTGACTGCAGACATGTGGAGCTGTAATCCTTAAATATTAACATCTTAAATTCCATTCAATTTTCGTTTGTTTAACTTAGTAATCAGATATCCCTCAATATGCAATAATAGTTTTATTAGAGGAGATTCATTCTATAAAATAACAGTGATCCGATGTGGTAATGACGTCTTTCCGCTGCTCATTCTGCTAAATGTCTGTAGAGGTGGGTCATACCCTCTTTACCTTCACATGTCTTTTAAAAAAGTTCTTAGAATGAGTCAACACAGGAGTCATGGGTTTTTATTACACAGTTTAATCAACACACAAAGCTCAACGAGCCTCTCAGGTAATTCAATATACAGAGGTTTTGTGCAAGAAGAGTGGGTTCTCCTCGCACCCAGAGCACAAGCCAGTCCCATAGCCATTTAAGATGTTAGCTTCTAATTTAACAATAGCAAAAAAATAAAATAAAATGAAAATAAACAAAACCAAAAAAATGCAACCTAAAGAGTTATGGGGTTGGGGTATAAAAACACAGGTTAAACTAAGAAAAATAATTGCTTAAATACCTGGTCCAGGACCTCCACTTTGTGAATAAAGAAAACGTGGCGGGGGGGTGACATGGGGTTATAGTTGTGTGTGTGTGCGTACAAAGGGGTCAATTTGGGTAAGGTGTTTCGAGGGTGGGGGGAGGGGCAGAAGGTGTGGGCTAGGGATAATTCAAGTAATTTCATAGAATCCAACAGAAGACCAGAAGAGGCCGTTTTACACAGCCTGCCATGGTGTAAGGATTTTTAAGTGTATAAAATACAGAGTGCCCTTCAACTCGCATGCGAAAACGACTTTCTTGAATAGTCACCTCGACAGATGGAAATTACAAGGACAACAAAACAAGAAAGTATGCAGAGTGTAAAAATCCCTCCATATTATTGTACCCCTTCCCCTAAAAAGAAACGAAACAAAAAGGGAAATGAAGGATAAGGTCCCCTCAATGTTTTTACAGATGCTCAAAGGAATGCATTTAGTGATTTCATCTGGGGGGAGATGGGTGAGGATGCAGGTGTGTATGTAAAAGGGGAAGTTAGGTGGGGGGAGGGTTGTCGGCTGCTGGCACAAGAGCCCAACCTGCATCATGATCAAATATAACGGAAGTCAGGAGATGGGAGGCAGGAGGTAAAAAAAGAAGAAAAAAAAAAAGGAGCAGAGAGACAGGTGTTACCAATGCAAGTTGACAATATGTACACTGGAGGATAGAAAGGTGAGCTGAGAGGCGGGAGGGGGAGGGGAGAGTCAAACAGAGAGAGAGGGAACAATAGAGAGGGAAAGAGAGAGAGAGAGGGTTGGGGAGTCGGGGCAGAGGGAGTTTTACAGGTACTCTGGTGAAGGGAAGGGGGGGGGCGTGGCTCAAAGAAAGCACTCCAATGGAAACCAACAAGATCTTGTTTTAAACTTCTCATTTTGTTTGTATGGTTTTTTGTTTGTTTTCTCTTTACGTCTGTAGCTCCCCTAACTTTATGTTGTAGAGGTGGTTGGCCATGATTCTACTCCAACACTACATTGCATACTTTTGTGTCCATTCCCGCGCTATTTTGTTGTATCTGTGGACAAGCAGAGAGAAAGAGAAAGACACATGGAGTGAACTGTTAGTTGACACATTTGGACACATTAGGATTTAATTACACAAACAAAACATCTGTGGGGAAGTTGAAACACAAGCCTGTTTTATTCAGCGATCCTGTTTCACTGCTGTTAAAACGTCCCTCATTTTGTTGCTTTTGCCCGTTTACACTGACCCAAACAAGCTGCAGTATTGACATGGTGTGAAATGCATCATGTCCCTCCATTCCAACTCTTTACATAGGTCAATTCTGCTCTATGACTACCTCCACCGCTTTAAAGGCTGAAAGACAATGACCCATACTCCATGTTTGTACCCGTTGAGCCAGAATAGAGGCACAACATTCCAGCCTCGGACTGGCAGAGTTCATAGGTGTCCCCTCTATTTGTCACCATGTGTACATCATAAGTTTAGCGGCTGACCTGACATCAGCAGCAGAGTGACCAGCTGGCTGCTTCTCTACAAGACAACACAGTTCTGCCATTTAGCAGCAACAGGTCGGTCGATTTCATCTTCCTGTGCAGCAGCTAACAGAAATCACTGCTGCTGGCCAATCAGTGATAGGAAGGACTGCACTCATCAAGCATATATTTGACAGGAACAAAAGAACAAAGAGCCATTCCCACAATCCTGGTTATGTCCGTTGATCTGGTCGGGACATGATGCGCATTGTAATCGGAGATATTAAGTGACAGAAACCAACTAAATGTCTACAACTAGGGCTGTGATGTGACGTTAATTATTTTTTGCAAGTGAGGGCATGTAACAGCTCGACTGGCCGAGGCAGAACGCACAGAGAGAGAGAGACAGTGAAAATATATTGCTAAAGGAACCAGTTTAGTTGCCAAATCCAACCAGAGATTATCACGCATGTAAAAACAACATCAACCAGGTTTTTCAGACAGAACGTTACATTATCATGTTCTATGTGTATGTCAAGAACACTAATGACAGACAATCACTGACTGGACAGTGTCACTAAAGTAGACAGAACATTCACTGCACAGATCAGCAAGGAAACACCAGCCAACTGCTCCAATGTAAGAGAAACTTACTCATAGTCCCTGTACTGTCTCACTACTGATCTAAGATGATGTGTATATTTTACCATGTTACAGGTCTAGCAGCAAACACGGGAGGGAAACTACAATTGTGAAGGTCAGATTGAAGAATTATTCAATTTGAGGGATGAATATAGCAACATTTCAGAGGCTGAGAGCGAACAGAGATTGGATTTGTAAAACCAGTTCACACAATTTAAGCTTTTTCTTCCTGTTCATTCAAGTCCAGGATCTTTTGTTGTACTTGCATAAATGCTTCTGTTATATATTTAATTGTAAAGCATAAGTGATCATCAAATATCAGTTATAAACGTTTTCTGAAGACATGACCAAAGCTGGTTAAATTCCTTGGGATTTCTGCAAAGTCTGCATCATGGCAGCAGTTATTGCCTCATCAGCACCTAGTTCAGACATAAACACGTTTTCATGCAGCTCCAGATCCAAAGATGCAAAAAATCATCATTGTTTTTCGAGACTGCTGAAATAAAAATAAATACATGTTTAATGCTGAAAAGACAGCACTAAGCAGAGGAACAAATCACACTACACTGTTCTGATGCACAAAACATGAAGCAAAGCACTTACTTTTCCCTGTCCGTCTTGTAGATGCGGGCGATCTCGGGTACTAAGGGGTCGTCCGGGTTTGGGTCGCACAGCAGAGAGCAGATGGACAGGAGGACTGGAATGGAATGAGAGAAGGTTATGATTCAACCAATCAGCATTCACAAATGGAAACAGATACTTTCAGAATTTCTAAAATTTTTCTTCAAATGAGCCCAAAATTTAAGTTATGTCGAGTATGTCATGACTATTATACATGGAATTAATGTCTCATGAAAAATAAAAAAAAATAAAAAAAATGTGTGGTAAGAACATTAAGATTTACAGATAGTGCAGTACAAGGACCTCTGTGAGAGAAATGCAGAAATTTTAACAAAATGCAGTAACATCAGCCATTTACCAGGAACCATACGAGCAGCGGTTCATGTCTGACGTCCAGTGAGGAACAGCCTACCTTTGGAGATGGTGAGAGCCGGAGACCACTGTGATCGCAGGATGTCAAGACAAATGCTGCCGTTGCTGTTGATATTTGGGTGATAGATTCTTGTGGTAAACGCAACCTGAAAAAAAAAAAAAAATGTATACACAGGCAGAGTGGGGGTGAGAAAGAGGGACAGGAAACTGATATAAAGCTGTGGCATGTTTATAGTTGACAAGTAGCACTTCTCAATGTGAAATGCAATGCTGTGCTTAGCCTATTCATGCTTACCTTTGGCGGTTTGAAGGGGTAGTCTGTGGGGAAGTGTATGGTCAAGAAGAAAACCCCGCTCTGATAAGGACTGTCATTCTAATGCAAGGAGAAAGGAACCCATCAATTGCAAACAGGGCCAAATTACATTTAAGACTAAATTTAACAATACATTATACACAGGGGCTGCGGTTATCATGACTTCTTCTCTGACTAAATTGATGAAGTAAGCGCTGAGCAGTTGGTTCAGACTACTTAAGCCCCATTACATCCTACATTGGTTAAGCACTGTTTGAAGAGCAATGTTGGGTCTTTCAGAGAGAAAAAAATCTCTGGACTGTATGTGAGAACACAAATGTCAGAGGCTCTGGACTTTCTCCAGAGTTTCGACAGCCAGCCCTGTAGTAAAAACTCCCCACGTGAGAACGCACCAGGAGATCATCGGAAGGATTCACTGCAAGCGAGTGGGTGTGTTCATGACGTTCTTAAGACAGATGTGAAAAAAACAGCGACACACACGTAGAAGACAGCCACGCAGAGAGCTTTTGGTGGTAGGAGCCGACACTGTTGTGGATGTGCTATAATCAAATCACGTGATCTACGCAGCAGAATCCATATGTTACGTCCGGCCACTGCACCTCCCCTCACATGAACCCTCCAGAGATTTCTCTGTTGTCGGCATCTGAACGGGAAATCTGACGCATTGTTCATGTTTGAAAGGTGAACTCCAGAGAAAGTCCGGACATTCCACAGAGTCTGAAAACGGCTTCTGTTTGTTTATTCCCCAAAAAACTAGAGTGTGATGAGGCTGTGAGAAAGTGAATACTTACAGGTCCCATTATTGTGGCTTGCCAGTGAAACACTGCAACAAAAGAAACAGAGAAGTTGGTTAACAGTATGAGGATAAATGTGTCTGTGAGGTGTAAAAATCATATTTCACATGGAGTGTGCAGGAGTAACGAGCTCCTATCTGCATCTCATGCCAAATATGCCTGGGAACATCGTATAATCACAATAAACATTTTTTTAATGATCAGAAAAGACAAGTTAAATGAATCAAATCAATAGGTGTAATAAACATTTGAACATGTCCACATTTTAGCATCCTGATGAGGTCTGATGACATCTGTAATGGTAAAAAGTTGATTGTGGTAATCACGGGTTAAAAAACACTTTTCTCGCAGCTTGTAGACGAGTGGTTAACTAGTTCTTGGATGGCAGCAAATGCGGTGAAGAGGGATGTTGCTGCTACTCATTTTTCCCATACTGATGTTCGAGAGTCAAATGTCACTTTAGATCAAGTACATGTGATTAGGGTTGCAAAAAATAATTGATTTAATAGATTATAAAAATAGTTGGCAACCAATTTTGTAGTCGGGTCTATTATAATGCAAGGCACACACTGTGGCAGCGTCTCCTGAGATGGGGGCAGTAAACCAGCCAATCCTGTGCTTTGTTCAGCTCACATGACGATGCCGTCTCCTCTCTGGAGTCAACGTTTCAAAAATGGCTGAGAGACCGTTAGCCGCAAACTGTGTAAAGGTGACTCCACATGGAACCGCAGCACAAGATCATTGTGGTATGAACCTGAAGAGAAAACTTGTAGATCTGCTTCTTCTTCTTATTTCTCCTCTTTTCTCGGTTTACTGAGGATTTAAGGTTCATACCGCAGTGATAATGTCCCGGTCTACAGAGACTGTGTGAGTGACAGATACACCGACAGTCACACAGAACATCATTTTGACTTTTATTGCGACTAGTACTAATTGTTGTATAAGAAATATATATTGCATCATTTGGACTTGTCCAAATAATCATTAATGCTGTTTTAACTATTCAAATCTTTTCAACATCTGTAATAGGTTCAAACTACATTGACGTGTGTGTGATTTCTCATCATGGATATCGATAATTCAGTAGAATTATTATATTATATCATTACCTTAAATTCCAAACAAGATATCATTAATTTGCCCTAATTTATGATTAAATTAAGTTTTAACTTCAGAGATTGGTGTTGTAGATATAAACTTCAATTTTGAATAGTTAGAATAAAATCTAAATCTGGAATAATCGTCATAAAGCTGCTGATATCTGTAATGAATATAAAAACATCATAGTAGAAGATGAAGTTGCTTATCAAATAAACTACAGGCAAGGGTCAAAAGCAGCTTTTGAGTAATAATCGATAAAATAAATAAAAAAAGAATAATCATAGATAGATAAATGAAGATTAATGGTTCTAAACCATCACACTTCTGATAGCATATCATACCTCCATGTAATGGAAGCCTATTTGAAGCCCATTGAAATATATGTAAATTTTTTGTTATAATTTGACCACAAACGCTTCCCCTGGAATAATAAAAAATTGATAGTGAAAATAAATAATAGAAATTGTTATAAATTATTACCACCCCTATTTTGTCTATTAAGCATACACTAGACTCAGTCACCCAGTACTTTTTAAGCACCACGTATCCAATGCCAAATTTGGCCGACGTTATTTGTTGTTCTTCTTGCATAGGAGGAAAAAAATATTAGGAGGAAAACCAGAAATATATCAGCAATACACCTTATTTATTAATGGGTATAGTAACAGATTATAACATAACATTTTTGCTGACCAGATAAACAAAATATGTTTTAAAAAATGACTTAATGTGCCAATTTGTACTCAAATACCCAGTGAATTTTCTCTGTTTAATTCAACATAAGACCCATTTACATACTAACTACCTATGCTCCTGTGTGCATGTCACAAATCTCAAATGTGAGATAATGATGTGGTGTTGGTCCCCTGTGAAAACCAGGTGCTGCACTCATGATGAGCATCACCACACCCCTCCCTTACAAGCTGCAGCATCATTGTTCATCTGTACAATGAGGCATATGTCAACCTTTATAGAATATCAGCATAAACTTATTAAACCAAAGTGTATGGCTGACTATTTGTTATATTTGTTTATTTATAATTCTTGTGCCAACTGAATTTGCGGACATCATATTGTCTGCAGTTGGTTGGTGGAACAAGCTAGTGTTAGCAACAAGGGTCAGTTAGCTACATTCGTTTTAACAATATTCAACGTTCTGAAAAACTGCACATTTTACAGAAAGGTCTTACCACTCAGTTACACAGTAAATAAAAGCCGTTTGTTTTATCTGAATTCTAATACCAATAACAGGTAGTAATAATTAGTAGTCCACAGCAGCATGTTTTAAGGATAAAAGCCCTGCCACTGTATTAGCAAACTATCAATCACCTGACTAATTCCACATGTATGACACAGTCTTACAATCTCTCCACAGACAATAATGTGATAACATTATGTTTAACACTAAACAAGACCATGCATCATGAGAATGAATGTTTTGTCCTGCTATGTTGCTATGAAAAGTAAATTATTTACAGTTAAATATTTTTAAAATTAGATTGCTATGATTAGTTCCTGACAAAACATTACAATTTAAGATATTATACATCGTTCAAACCCGGAGAAATCAAATTTTATTGAAGGCAACAGGATGTTTCATTGCGCCATGTCACCATTTACCTATCTCTGCTTGAGAGACGGGTTGCTACAAATTCTAAGGCAAACAACGCATGATAAAGGAGAAACACACTTCTTGCAAGTTAGCCAATTGACCAGCCGGCAGTTTTTTCCCTCCCCTGTTTGTACTGGTCACTCGTAATGGATCCCGATTATTCATTGACGTTTGCTGTGAGTTTTTGTCACCGAAGCTACAATAAAAGTTTAACATGGGGGAACACAAGAAAAACAACTCCCATGATCCCATAGTAATTCATGATGTCATCAAACTAGGTCTTCTGTTATTGCTATAATTAGGAGACCCCTAACAGCCAAAGTTACATATTGTATGTTTAAAAACCATGACCTGACAACATTAGGCGACAGTTAACATATATTTTATCCTTTGCTTGTGATGTTACTAGCTGCAAGTTGCCTTTCTTCAGTCAGAAAGACCACGACCTCAGTACAAACAGTGTTCACATAAAATGATGTAAAGACAAAGTTACATAAGTTTCATGAAAATCTCTTCATTATTCAAATTCACAAATAATGGAACTCATTGTGTCTACCACAACATAACCAAAACTACTATACTATGCTTATTAGTGTTGCACGGTATACCAGTACTAGAAAGGTATCACGACACCCAGCCTTCAAAAACCTTACGATAGCTAATTTTATTAGTATCGTTACTTTATGAATGAAGCCCCTGGCACACCTGCTGCAGACCAGCTGTGCCGCGGAACGGCTGTGTGTTGCAGTTGTCAGTTGGTCACACCGGCTGTGGTTCAGCAGCAAAGCTGCTACTGCAAGAGCTATGTTTTTACATTGTCTTTAGAATGGTCAAATTTGTGACTGAGTGTGTGTGAGGGAGACAAAGCGAGAGAGGGGGAGGGAGAGACTACTGCCCATCACCTGAAGTTCTTTACGTAAATTATTGATATAACTACAATCTTTCTGAGTTCTGGTATAACTACAGTATTTCCTTGTTTAAAAGTAGTCCTATGTACTCAAATAAATCAGTACTATACAGCATGAAGCCGAGAATCTTCCACTCCTGCAAATATTTCATGATAAAAACCTTTTTAAAACAAATGAATGGATCAGTCAACAGAAACATTCGATTAAACCTTTAAACTAAAGTCAAATTTCGCTTTTCATGGTGATAAAGCTCAAACTTAGGATTAGCCTGCACACCACTGGTAGCCTAACAAACCAATTACGCCCTCTGCTATGACAAATGTATCCCCATAATTTCTCTAACCCTTACTACAGAGGTCTGGTCTGACAAGAAAATGTCCAACCTTGACACTTCTTCAGTGTCTGATTTTACTCGTCGCTGTGTATTGTTTAGGTGATAAACAAAAGCTGCTTAGAAGTGAGTGAAGAACAGAAATGCTCAAAGCAGAAGTACAAGTTGGTGGGATGTTAGAGTGGTCTGTTTTAGACTGCTAGTAGCTTCAGACATAGTCAAGGGCGGACAACACACTTCAAAGCCTGCACAAAGCAAGCAGGTTGTCTGCTGAAATACTAAAGATTGTAATTAAAGAATAATTTCGATTTGGCCTCTGAGATTCCACAGAATTCTGTTCACAGGAGCTACGAATTTCAATTTTAAACACTATTATGAAGAGAGATTGATTCTGTGTTTTTTTTAAACTGATGGTTTCTTTCGAGGATTGTCTGACAATAATTGGACAATTATTTAGGACATCTTTCATTATTTAATGCGGTCCCTGTTTGGGTGTCCCTGACGTTACCAGTTTTCTATTCAGTCAGAAAAACTTGCTTCCCATCATTATCTTATTTTTACTGCCAAATTGCAAATGAAATTAGTTTCCAGGGAAATATTTACAGTATGAGTGTAATGTATCTAATATTGTGTACTCCCAGTGGTGATTTACTACATTACAAAGGAATAAAAGACGTTCCAAATGAAAAATGCCCCCTTTGTCGTATGAACTTAGGGCGGAAGTGGAATTGGGAAGTAGTTATAGAGTTGGGCATATTATTATTTTATAATGACTATTATTTACCAGCAGTATTTCCTATGAAAAAGTCCAGGTATTTCTTGGATCTACTTGACAGAAAAACCCCAGAATTCTTATCTAGTCTAATACACTGTACAAGACATCAAAAGTCAGCACCTTCACTGATGTTTGTATTTCCCCTTCACAAAATAGTCCTCAGCTTGAAAACATTGTATGCATTTGAGTTAAAAGTTGTGATAAGAATTTGTGGACAATTTTCTGCAATCAGTCTTAACAAAATAATCATAAAATTAAACCTGTGATAAAAGCTGGAGACAATTCATACCTAGCTTACAGCTGAAGTGATCTATTAAGTCTGACATATATTAGAAAAAACATTTACTTTGCTGTTACTTGTGGGCATTCCATAGAGAACCATTTCTTTCTGGGGGTTAACTGGTGACCCCATCCATCAGTTAATAAAAATAGAGCGTTCATTTTGAGGCCCAGTTCCACACAACTATCAGGACAATGAAGGTGTTAATGTTCACTTACTGTCATCTCCTACTGGTCCTGCAGAACACTGGGCTGGTGGATCCCGTGCCAAGTCGTTCAACTCCTGTGACAAACAAATGATAAGTCAGTTCATCAGGACCTGCAGTATGTTAGTCATTTAAATATTTCCATTAAAAACAATCTAAATAAAAGAAAATATACTATTATTTTAGCCTGACACAACCTCAAACACTCCATATAGCAAAAAACTAATTCCTGCAAGAAGATTTTTAATAATCAGTTACTAACTCCTACTAATAAATACCACGTAACATGCCTCATTATGGCAGGTACCATAGTAACAGCACTCAATTTCCCCTCTGGTACAACCAAGCTACTGATTTCAGAAAGGATTGCGACGGCCTCACAGGTGGAACGATATGACAGCAGAGGTATTACTCTAAACCAAATGACACTCAGTTCAACCGAACGTAAGCTAGTTGTGTGTAGCCAGGTAGACCCTCGTTAGCCGTATGCGTTAGCTGTAAATGCTAGCTCCTGCTGGCAATCGACAAAAGCACAGGATGTCAAGCTATGGTGGATGATCTGCCTCGCTGTGACATGTGCTAACCCTACTGGAGGGACGACACCGGGCATAAACCAACCCGATCCCACCGACAAACGTTAAGTTGTAATAAGGAGCAGCTGCTCGCCTGCTGTCAGCTACATGACATGAAAAGGCGAGCAACGCGTGGGGCCCGTTTTCACCACAGCAGCACAATGCTAACATAATCACCGTCGATCCCTTTATTGTTGCCCTTCAATCGACTGCAAAGCTTAATAATGTTCAATACATACAATACCACACCTACACTAAGCTGACTACTAGAAATAAACACGTTTTGATTCAAACAGATGCGATATAATGGAAAAAACACGCTAGCTTAGGTTACATCCAGCCACAACCCCGGGCTGTTACAATCCCACCTCAATCCACAGATTGATAGAAAACCATCATAACAGGTTAAATAGACAGAAGAAAGAGATGGCGAATTGTTAGGTCAAAGTAAAAGTGTCCCCTTAAATCAAGCTAACGTTAGCGTGCATGCTAGCTGGGTAACTTATCTGTCAAATCAAGGAGCGAGTCCGGTGAGCTAAAGCTACGAAAATAAATAATGTTAGGTACACGGACTGAGTGTGTGAGTTGCATCACAGGGATGAGTCGTAAACAGGAAACGTGTATAAATTGAAACTACCGTCGCTTGACTTTAAATATATAACGTTACTGGAGCTGGCTCGATAAGGGAAACATCTCGGGTTAGCTTACCCGAGCTAGCCAGCAGCCACCGGGGCAGATAATGTTGGCCAGACACAGCTAACACACGCCGCTGATATCACCAACTAGCAGCGGTCGTAGAAACATTAAACATTAAACTGTTGGATTAACTGTCGAACGGTGAACCGACGTGACGGAACCACGAGCCGCTTCCGTGACTGGTGTTTGTGAGCGGGTGGTGGACTTGGCCCATTCGTAGCGTTACTGGTGAACACAGGAAAGCGGCGCATTGCTGCTCTCACTGTCGTCACTGGCTATTCACAGACCGTTAGCTGGCGGCTCCGACCTAGCCCGGCTGATTTGGACCTTCTTTTTACGTCGTTCACGACACATTACAGCCGTCAGAAAGGCTTCCGACGGTTACCGGTGGAGCTAACCCCCCCCCCCAGACCAAACTGCGAAATCCCGGGCCACGCCGTTCACTTCCTTACCTTGTGAATTCTTTTCAGAGCCATTGTTGTGCTAGCGGTTCTGTCAGGGAAAACGTGCGATTAAAATGGCGATGGAGATCACTGTCCGTCGGTAATACTACAACTCGGCTATCATAGAACAGGCTGCGCTGCGCTGGGTTAGCTGATCGCTGCGTGAGGGGACCACCGAGAGATATTCGAAGCGAACCAGAAAGATAGAGGGGGGAGAACCGCGGTCCTTCCTCCGACTGCAGCGGCTACCAAATCACTGCGGCCTGTGTTATGCCAGCGGAAACCAGCACAGCACTCCGGGACCGAACCCGCCTCTTCAGAGTAAAAGCACCCTGCAACAAGAAAAGCAATGGAACAATGTCAGGGCTTCGTGTCCATTAACAACCACAGAGGATTGCCTCATCGGCTACTTTGAAATGACTCACCCTAAGTGTGTGAAGGAGAGGTACGCAGGTCGTTCCTCCCTGCAGCAGTGAGAATGTATAACCAGCTCTGCTCCTAGTAAAAACTACATTCACCACCATTATGGACTGTACTGTAACACCTTAGGTCGCAACATTGCAATATTGCAATATTCACTGTGCTATATTCATCTTTCTGTTGAATATCCAAGGTTCATGTGCAATCCATTTACTGAACATATTCTCACACTGCGTTTCTTCCTGTCTTTACAATGTATACATTAGTTTAATGATATTCACAGTTTCCAAATATCTCTTTATATTCATGTATAGTCCTTACACTTGAGTATTGTATGTCACTTATTGCTTTCTGATGTCTTTTTGACTCTTGCTTCTGTAATACTGCAAATTTCCCCCAGTATGGGACTAATAAAGGATTATCTTATCTTATCTTAAATGGCTCTCAGGCTTACAAAATGTGCAGTCTTGCGCAAGAAAGAGGCATGACTACAAGTAAGTATTGCTCTTATCATGGGTTGTTATTCTTCATTGTTCTGTAGATTAATTTGTTTTATCTATGCAATGTGAAAAACAGTGGTTAATAATACCCATCAACATATTTTGTGAACTTAATGAGAAACCCTCAAATGGTTGGTTCTGTCCGATCAAAAGTCTAAATCCCAAATATGATAAATCTGCCGCATCAGAGAAAATGGAAAGTATTGGTTGTGCTCTCTTATTTTCTCAATCATTTTTTAAATCTACACAATGTTGCTGAGAAACAGTAAAAAAAACATCAAAACACATTACTTTGTGAAACCGAGGAGAAATGTTCAAATTGCTGATTCTGTATACAAATTATGAATATAATAAGTCTGCAATGCTATAAAACTAATTTAAACATCAGACAATTTGACCATTAATGTTTGGCACCTGCATGAGAAAATGTGGGTGATGATTACTTTGTCAAATAGCCTTTGCATTTGAATTATTACACTTACACCAATTCATTATTTGCAATCGATTTAGTGTGTCTGGCGACAATTAAATGATAGAACAATTTTTTATTCTGAAAGCCTGCCGCTGAAACCGGAAGTCTTATTGTTGGACCGCATCTGTCACTGCTCCGCCGCCAGAGCCCCCTCCTTCATGCGCACGCACGGGGCTAACAAGTGCTGCTGCTGCAACTGGCATCATTGTGGCTCCGTGCACGAGGCGGTGCGCCTGTGTTCACATGGCCCGGCCGGAGCCAAAATGTCTCCCCTGCGCTTATTTTGCATGAAGTAACCTCCTGTGTTAAAATGGTTCACTGACACAGCGTCGCTCATATGCTCACAGACACTGAGAGGGTTTGGGGTTTTCACTGTATCTATGGATATAATAACACAATGAGGGGGGCTGTCATATAGATGGAGTCCAGCGCGGAGTGATACGAGTGCAAACACTGCGATCGCCAGATTCCATGTTCATGTCAGACCTATAGTATTGCTGACATCACAGTGCAACATTTTTAATACGTTAATATAAGATGATTCTGATTGGATGATATGATCATGGGGTACAAAGAAATTCAGTTTTCTCAGTTTCAGGTTTAATTCAATTTATAATTCCCAGCAAACTGTTTCAGGTGAGGGTGCAAATATAAAGTATGATTACCAGTGGAACTATAACTTCAGCACATCTCCAGCAGCTGCAACTCAAAATTTTGGAAATTTCTTTTTTTACTTTCTCTCTTTTTTGAAATTACAGTTATTGAGAAGCAAACAGGTTGCTCCAAATGGCGTCTTTGCGCATGCTCCTAAAACAACACTTTATCCCATTATTTACAAATCTCAACGTTTATTCCATATAAAAACATGTGAGATAATTTCCTTGCACCTCTGTTAAATATATATATATATATATATATGTGAATTAATTCTCCAAATACTTATATGTTCATATTTACCTCTGCAGCTAAACATGTAATAGGCTAGAGCATTTATTATTGATTTACTGTTACAATTTCATAATTAATGTTTTGAGGACACACTTAAGTTTATAAAAAAGATAAACAAGAATGGTCCAGTTCCTACATAGTGAATGTTTAAAACACTTAAGCAAGAGGCTTCGTATTATCTTAATTCTATAATTCCTACGAAATTGTAGTGTATTATTGTACTTTACAAAGTTCTTTAAATAAGAAACTAATTGATAATTTGCAACTCTCATTGCAATTGTCTTTTTTAGACTTGTGGCCCTGTCACTGTTTATATGGAGCAGACATATTTATGTCTTCAACCAAACATTTGAGAGTTTAATGATGTTTGTGTCATTTCCAATATTTATCATATGTTTTCAGCACCAATGTCAGATTAAACAAAATGGCCGTGGTCTTTTACATTAACAGCAGGAGAGTGATGATTGATTACTGATTAAATAAGATGAGGTCTTGTCCATCTTCATTAGAATCCTCAATCAAGAGTCACTCTTACTTCAGCACTCAGTATGCAGTATTTAGAGATTAAATATCATTGATGGTGGTACTATTACCAGTAGTAGAGATATAAGGTATTAAATGAGGCTGTTTTTGTTCTTTAAATAGAATATTTCCACAGCATGTGTGCCACTCAAAAGTCTGTATCTGCCATGACATTCTCAAACAATTTATAGGTTTGCAGCGAGCAAACGGCAAGTTACATCTTTTGGCTTCTTCCTAACTCTAAATATAAGAATCCAATTAAGTTCATATATGTCTTAATTTGTAGCAACTGTTTAGATCTGAGTTATAATCCATGTAGCTGAGACCTGGAGGAAATGTCTAAGTAATGTGACTGTTGGTGGTTCTTTTAATAATCCATGCAGGTGTATCAATGTGCATAATGGCAAAACCCACACTTAGACACATCTACAGTAGTGCTATTGATTACCCCCATACTTTTGATCAAACATAACCTAGATCAATATTAATTATGGTGTGAAACATAATTCAATTTAAATGGACTCCAGATTAATTGCAAAATACATTTGCCTGACAAGACGATTTAAATTATGTGCACTTCAGTAGCCTCCATTTAGTTGGTTATTAAACAAATTCCTTTTAGCATCCAATTGGTTTTACCTATCACAGGATACTGTCGGCTCAGGTTCATTAGCAGCTGCAAATGTCAGGAATCTTCCAGTGCACAGATCAGATCAGAAGTTCAGCAGAGCCAGACAAGAAGAGTTCAGCTAAAGGACCAGATAAGAGACAAAGACAGATGATCAAATCTTCATTGAAACTATCCAGATACAGAAGGTATAATTTGTGCTTTAGACTGATGTCACTGAGTCACACAGTGTGATTGTGAGTCAGAGATGTGCTGATTGGCCTCTGCTCAGAGACCATAGTTTCCTCTTCTTTAGAGCCACCTTCTGGCCAATGTTCACATTTCTTGTCCCATTCAGTGTGCATCAACAATTTTGTTTTCTTCTGTAGGCCTACTGAGAAATAATACCTCAAAGTGGTCTTTGTGGATGCTGTCTTGTTTAGATCCTTTTGTCAAACAAAGGACCCTGTTGTCTAGACTGTAGTATAAGAGAGAAAATATCAGTTTCTTCCAGATCTCTGTCTCCAGTCCAGTAATCTTTTATTACGAAAGCAATTTGACAAACCTCATCACTAGGATAACTCAGCTTTTGTGACCAATTAATATAAAAAAATAAATATAAATAAGTAGTTATAAATAAATACAATTTGAAATCCATGTTGTTGCAGGCAGATGCTGACAAAAATGTTTTTTTGAGGCTAGAATGTAATCTCCTATTTGTCTTCCCCAAAACACTATGGGACGACACTGCCTCATATTAATCGCTGCTCACTGAGGTAAGAAAAAACTGAACATGTTATTTCCACACATAGATCATTTCATTGGTTTCTGATAAAATATAGACATTCTTTCAAAATACTGCTCACTAAAAATCACTTAATAAAGTAATTCTTATAGCTCTCTCTGACCTGCCCGTTAACTACAAACCCTTTGGAATGGTTATCAGACACTGGTTTCTTGACTGTGCCCATATTAAAAAGTAAATCCGAGAAAAAAACTCCCTGAAGATATAAGATGGACCATAAATGTGTTGTTTAAGACCTTCCTGTACAGGCCTGAGGTGTCTGTGCCTTCATCTCTTCATCTGTCTCTTTTGTCTTTGGCTGTAGAAAGTTGGCTTGTTGGACGGACAAATGTCTATACCTGTGTGTGGATGGCTGTGCAGGGGGCAAATTATTTTATCACATCTCATTTTATATTAATTGTTTGTTTTACTATGGTTTCCATGTTCTTGTCATAACACATTGTGTTAACTTCGTATGAAATGTGCAATGTGCCACACATACATTTGGATGAATTGATGAACTCAATAACCTTTGTTTATGTATAACATGCACATTCTGTCACATCAGTCAATATCATATCCAATTCACCCAGGAGACACTGGATTAATATCAAATCACCTTCAGCCATTGGTTTATTCCAGATTGTATTTCAGAAAGAAAACACCATCCTATCGGACCACGTGATCATCTGTCAAATAGCCTATCCTGTGCAGTTACACACACGTGCACGCACACACGCACGCACAAACACTGCACAGAGTTGTTAAGGAGGGAAATCCCTGTAATCAATGCATCCACAGGATGGCAGTATGGATGGGTGTACACACATACAGTACATGCATATGTAGGCCTGTATGTGTTTATGTGTGATGTTGGTTTATGTGTGTGTGTGTGTACTGTGTATAGATGTGCATGTGTGTGTATGTAGGCCCATATGTGTGTGTCTCTGCGCGTTTTTATCATAGGTTTTTATGAGCGAATGTAGCACTGTATGTGTGTGTGTGTGTTCGTGTGTGTGTGTTTATGAGTCAATGGAGCACTATATGTGTGTGTGTGTGTGGGGGGGGGGGGGGGATTATGAGTGAATGTAGCACTGTATGTGTGGGTGTGTGTTTATGAGTGAATGTAACTCTGTTTGTGTGTGTGTGTGTGTGTATGTGTGTGTTCCACTGTTCCTGTCTGTGCGTGACTCTGCGTGGGAGTTCTTTCTTTCGCCATTCCGGGGTGCTGCCAGCTGCACGGCCCCGCGCCCAGTGGCGTCCTGGAGAGACAGAGCAGAGCCTGCGCGTCTGTCTCGTCTCTTCACGGCGTCTCTTCGCCATCTCACCTCCAGAGTCTGCCCCCTCCACCCACTCTCCCCACTTCTTATTTCACCATCGCCACCGCTACACCAGCAGCCCCTAGCCCCTCACCCGTCCCGCCCCCTCTCAAAAAGAAGAATAATACACACACACAAATTGGGGGTCCAAGCATGCCGCGACAGCAGCTAGGTATCCACCAATCCTCCCCGCAAGTCACCGCAGGCGCCGCAGCAGGCTTCCCCCGTTCGAGAGCGCACGGAGACTCCACCGAGTGATGCCACTTCTGCCGCGAGAGAGAGGCACCCGGCTACCGCGCACATCATCCTCGACGCCTGTCTGAGGACTGGACATCACGGTCTCGGCCCTTGACAGAAGAGAGAGCGAGAGAGAGAGAGCGAGAGAAAGAGAGAGAGTGCGCGCGAGACTCCCTACCCCCAACTCCCCCCTCGGCTCCGTTTCTCCCGTCCCGACTCCAGGATGTCCGACTGCAGCTCAAGTGCCACTGACCGGGTGATCAAACGTAGGCATTGCCAAAAAAACTGAAACCTACACGGCCAGTGAAAGCTTCCTCTGTGCCAATGATTCTGCTCATCGTTCATTCCTGTTTGCATCCCTGTCGTTGCACCGCCGTCTCTGATTCGCACGTTCTTTTTTTTTGGTTCTGAGCCCATCCCTGTGAATTATTATAATCATAGCAACTTGTAATGAAAGATGAAAATTTGAGTGGCAAGTCAACATGCATGTGTCCATGAACCTTTCAGGGGGAAGGAGTTGGTGATGGAGGGAGGGGGGGTGGGGGCATACCCAGCACGGTGCGCCATAATCAGGGTCTTCCCTCGTTATTCTATTTGAATTCACCCCCTCACCGAGGCATTACCCCATTTTCTAAAGGGGGGGGGGGGGGTGTCTCCCCCTCTATGTATAGCCAAAGCTATGGTGCGACACCCCTGTGCTGCATGAGCTCCATTTACGAGATCCACTCCTAGCGGTGGTTTCGTGCTACTGAATAATACCCTACGGAGACAGAGCCGAGAGTGTGGTAGAGAGAGGGGGGCAAAAAGCAGGGGAGGGAGAGAGAGAGAGAGGGAGATGAGCATCTTGTTCCAATGAAACATCAAGCAGTGTGACGATGACAGCGAAAGGCAGACATAAAGGTAAATACATGTTACGCGTAACCTGCGATCCTTGGTTGTTGTGGCTCTGCTGTGGATGTGGTGTCACGGGAGCATGGTGCGTGTAAGCAGGGGGAGAGAAGCGGAGGCATGACGGGTGAGATGCTGTGGAGGACTTGGACTCGGGAGGTTGTCAAGGATTTGTCCGCTCTCTGTCTTTGCATCGCGTGCAGTTTGTGTGGCTGTGCGTAGTAGCGGTGCCTCGGTGTTGGACGTGCCGACTCAACTTCATATGGGTGCCTACATTTGCGATCTGCGTTTTATTTTTAGCCCAAATCGGAGCCACACGTCAGGGAATCGATTGGTGTGAACGGCAGGTGTAACTTTGCCATCAGGCCGAGTGCGCACCATCGCACCCGCGAGTTTGGGTTTAGTTCCCCGGGCCTTGTTGGGTGAAATTCTGCCGATGTTTGCTGATGTCACGCTGAAAAGCCGCCAGTGAGCGCACGATGGATCTGCGAGTCATTTTAAGTCGACGTTTCCTCCGTGAGGCCTGAATGTCAGCAGGTGACGGTGCCTCTCCCGTGCGTACTGCTCCTCCGCGTCTCCGTAAAGGTCTCCCCGGCTTCCCCCTCTTCCCACTGGTTTCCCTGAGTGTCAAAAGAGAGAACAAAATGGAGTTGATAGAGATGCTGGACTGGGTATCCGAGCCTCTCTGCCCGACGAGGATGCTGCCTGCCGCCTTTAACTGTAGTATTGAATCATTGGATGATGGAATATTTAATGTATTTAATGCGAGCGTCTGTTTCTGCTTTTACGCGTGGGCGGCTATATCTATGGGGAAGGCGAGGCGAGTAGGGGCTGCTCTCAGGTTGTGATCCGCGGAGCTTGCACAGATTGTCTTGCTCATCGGGTCACAGGGGGGCTGTGCACGGCCGCGGCGCTTCCTCCACGCACGGCCGCCCTGTCACATGCGACGACGCCTGGCTGGCTCTGTCTCTCCCACTGGCCCCGCGTTAATAAACTCACAAGGTCTCTCTGCCGGAAGAAGTGGAGCTGACAGTTGGATGCGCCGCTCGGGCATGCCCCGGTATTCCGCGCGTGCGTGCATGCCTAGTCTCCGTGCTTGGGAAGGGGGTGGGGGGCGTGAGCTTGGGGGCTTGGGGGGGGGGGGGGGGGGGGGGGCTTTTTGCAGTTTTTGCACGTAGGATTTCAGGACTGCATTTGCATATGCCTACAGTATGGCTGTGCGTGTGTGAATGTGTGTAACTGGCCTTTACACGTATGCAGCTGTGCAGGGTTGGTGCTAGCAAATCTGGGTCCCCTGCAACCAACTCAGTACTGACCGCACACCACTCTCCCGCATCCGTCAGTAATCTGCCTAAAACCTCCAAATGAGTATCGCCTCTTTATGAGTGTGTATTTTTGCATCGTTATCTCTGTGTGCGTGTGTGTTGTAGCAGCTGGGCCGCCGATTGCTGCCTCAACACTGGAACAAACTATGTGTCCCATATTCTCATGCATCATCCGGCACACGTGCACACTCACACACCTATACAAATGCACCTTCTCTCAAACACATGCAGCGGAACACGGGAAAGATTTAGCTGTATACGGGGCCGGTGAGTGGGATGATGTGGGGGCTCAAAGGGACGTCCCTCCTGCGTGGATGGATGTCCCCACACACGCACGGAGAGCAATGCACAGAGATGGAGCCAAAAGGACAAACCATAGCGAGACAAACGGACAGTAGGGCAGAGAGTGTGGGGGCGAGGTGAGGGAGAGAGGGAAGGAGAGATTGTGACAAGGCCACGGAGGAGGTGAAGTAGCTGGAGCGAGAGGGAGTGAGAGGCACAGAGGGAGAAAGAGAGAGAGAGAGGGAAACAGGGAGAGAGAAAAAAGAAAAACGCATAAGGGACATAGTGTTTCCAAAAGCTAAGCAGCAGGACAGTCCTCTGTTACTTGACCAACGGACTTCTCACACCCTTGTTTGATTCACTTATCATGCAAGACCATGTGTGTGTGTGTGTGTGTGTGTGTGTGTGTGTTTGTTTGTGTGTTTGTGCAAGCTTTGTGAAGCTTACCTACAGGTTTAGTCATTTTGTCGTAGTCTCCACCAATCATTGCCTTTGAATGTACAGACTTGAACAGAACAGAACATGTCACAGTTTGCAGGAACACAAATTAAGTTATCTTACTTCCACCTCATGCTACAACCTTACCTGTTTCTACAACATTATGGATCCTATTTTACAATCAGTGACACAAAGAAGAGAGAGACACACCGCTCTCCATCTCCTTGTACCGTAGAGGGTACAGCACGGGAACTTGGACTCAAGTGACAGCAACACATACAGATATGGATGTACAATGCACATGGAGGGTGGTGTATCTGCAGGGTCTAATCATGCTGTCCGTTTCCTAGAATCCTGAACTGGGGGTCAGAAACAGGGTCCAGATATAGATACAAACACTGGACATGGCCAAAGCAAAATCAATGACAGTTTAAAGTTGTTGAAAATGTGTAAAAATTGAACCTATGGTTCCCACCTAAAGAGTTGTATGATTCCAGTTGGCAACATGTGATACTGGACTAAGTTGGACTAACCCTTGAGTCACAAGTCATAAGGCATCACCTCCTGAGTTTTACTCTCGGGTAGGATGCCCTGCTCTGGCCACCAGTAGGCTCTGCCACTGGTACAACCTTATGTGTAAGGAGCTTCTGGGCCTGCTCGGTCATTACCTGTATGTCTGCAACACGCAAACATTTATTGGACATTACTCTCTGTGTTCACAGAAATTATTTTACTCTCTGTTCCAAATGTCCACACATAAATTGGGAAAAGGGCTTTTGCTTAGTCTGCACCTATACCACGCAGAATTTATTACAGAAGGACCTTTTAAACCACGATAAAAGAACAGGAGGCAGATTCTATAAGATGTTGCTGTTTTAAACTTATCTGGTTGTGTGTTACAAGTCTTTTTACCTGTGCTGCTGCCTATTTTGGCCAGGTCTCCCTTTAAAAAGAGATTCTTAATCTCAATGGGACTTTCTTGGCTAAATGAAAAATAAAATATATATAGATTTTATTCATAGCAGTCATTCTATCACATTATACGCACAGTTATAATTAGTAGCATTACTGATGGTTGCTTTCCATATAACAGCTTGTGTCAGGGTTGTGTGCACGCTGGGTCACTGACATGGAAAGATACCATTGTTAATGTTATTAGTTACACTTAAACATTTCCGTCTATGACACATGTCAAAATGTCAAGTGTATAAAAAGGTCTGTTGGCATATAGGACTAGTGTGACCAGCCGACTGACCATGCATATTACGGTTAATTGTCAAATAAATACCTCAGACAAACAATCATTGAACATATGGACATCGGACATAAATCTGAAGAGCAGATCATGAGAATAATAGTTGGTGGTCACACTGTTTATTTGATGAGACGGATCATCAGAAGGTGGGAAAACATGGATTCAAGGTTTTAATATTTAAAAATATATAGATTTATCAGCTAAGTCAGCTTTCAGCAGGTGAACAGGTAATGTGTACGTTGGTGGACATGATGTATTAAAGGCTCATTTATGACAAACGTTACATATATAAGTAGAGACAGCTGAGCCATGTATTTGTACGCTGCATTATTTCCGTCTGAGTAGTGCACGTCTTCTGAAATTTAACTGAGACTGACGAAACAGGCCAAACGGAGCAGTACCACAGGAAGTCATGGGGAGGCAGTGTTGCTAGTAGTTCAGAAGACAAGAAGAAGAAATTTCAACAATGGTGGGACTTTTTGAAGACTTTGTGAGTTGTTTAGAAACTACAGCCGTCTATGTGAGTTACTTTACAAGAGGTAGATTATCGTAACCTCCTCCAGCTGCGCCACGTTCGCTGCCCTCTAGTGGATGTATTGCTTAACATCCATGCCAACATAAATGACACATGAAAGTATGTGGGTTGTGACGGTTACATCGATTGAAACAGACGTAGCTCTCTTCGAACATAAAGGCAGCATAAATGAGACTTAAGACTATCTCATAACAAAATACTGTCCAATAGCCCTTCCTCATATTTTGAAGTGTGACTTATAACATTGATGATGTCTGTGCTGCATCTATGTGTTTCATTCAGGTGTCAGGGCCCTGGTAATGTGCTGCTGGCTCATTGTCACAGACGACCAGTTCACCTTAATGCCATAGATCATCATCATTGCAATTAGTAACACCCATTCTTTTCTTGCTTTGACAATTCAAACTGAACAGCGTGAGAAAGATCTCTGAAATGACTGTAAAGGTGAATCGAAACCTCTCTGACACCATGTTAATGAGATTATAATATTTATTTTATAATCTATTGCATTGTTGCATCTGATTAAACTGGTTTATCTAATAAAAGTTGAAACTCAATGTATTGGTAGTTATATTATAACTTAGTCTTGACTGTAACAATGCACATAGTGTTCAACTAGGTCAAATTGCAAGGGATAATTGTTATCCAAGATAAAGAAATAAACGTTTTAGTAATCCAAAATTGTTTACATTTAATGCACTATTGAAAATAAGGCATCCATTTGTGTGTTGTGTCCTTTTTCTCCCTATTTCTATTAAACACACAGTACCTAAGAGGTGGAGGATTTTGGCTGTTTGTCTTACATCAGGAGAGGTTTTAACTCAGTCACCATCCAGGCTCGCTTGCTTGACTCGTCACTTTTAGGACATTGTGTTTCATATGATTACTTAGCACACAACATGTATGCTAGCATGATGCCAGGCAGCGTGACAGAGATATCATTTTACTGTCAAATGTCTTAGGTAGGGTGCCTGCGTGTTAAAGTGCCTGAGAATACAGTTGGGCAGTCATGTTATAACATCCTCAAATAGAAATATAGTTAAAAAATATATATTTTCTATTGTGTAAAGGGGCTATACGTCTTTTGTAAGTTCTGGCCTTTTGAACATATCGGTGAATGTGTGAAGAGAGTTCATAAAAAAGCTGAGTTGAGCCATACCCAACTTGCACACATGCATGAATGTAGCACACAGACACACACACACACACACACACACACACACACACACACACACACACACACACACACACACACACACACACCACCTCTGGCAAGGCTCGAGGCACACTGGGAATATTTCCTTTTAGTGTAACATACTGTCCCATTCCCCCTTGGTTCCCTCAGAGCCCTATGTGAGCCGTGTGTGTGTGTGTGTGTGGTTGGACTCTGATGTTATTCTTGGGAGTCAGGGGTCCCACCTTATGGGGAGGGTGGCAGGGCAACAGCTATTTATATGAAAGGTACTCCAGAGAGAGAGTGAGAGAGAGAGAGAGAGAGAGGGAGAGAGAGAGAGAGAGAGAGAGAGAGAGAGAGAGAGAGAGAGAGAGAGAGAGAGAGATTGTTTAATGAGGACAGGCTGTTAGGGGATGGGCCGTTGTCTCTGTTCGTGTGTGTGTGTGTGTGTGTGTATGTGTGTGTGTGAACACAGATGGTCCTTCATGTGTGTAGTGTGCATTAATTGAATGACTTCAAACGCCTCTTTAGTTGTCCCCCCTCCACCGCCTTCAAAGACCCATGTATCTGTGTTAGCTGATCTGGGTCAAAGATGGTCGATTACCACACATACACAAACACACACACACACACACACACACAATAAGATGTCTTTCATTCACCCCAATTTTTGTGCTATCTCTCTTTTTCTTTGCTGATCTCACTCTTTCCACCCTCCTTCATCTGTTCCTGCTGAGACAGGCAGCAGGACGGGCTGATCTCAGGAGGTGTCTGTGTAATCACTTTAAATGAGGTCCTGCTGAGGGCAACACATCTAACGTACAAACACTCACACACAGGAATGCCATCACTTCTGGTCGATGTCACCAGCCAGCTACAGTCTGGGCCGACACTGTACTGCACTGTCATGAATTCATTCAATGGCAATACAGCACATACAGGCTGTTTATGATGCTTCTGTGATTAGTGCATGTGTAACATTTCGACCAAATGGAATTGTTGTAATTTAACTTCTGGCATATTCACTGTTCAGCCTCTGAAGATGAATTCCTACTCCGTTGATGGAGAAACACAAGGTTGTGTGGTTTTATACCTATTAAGCCATTTTGAGCTAGATTCCAAGGACAGACACAAATGAGGACACAGGGATCATGAGAGACTTCTACCTTCTGCAGTATGTCTGTTCTCGATCACAGTCACTTCCTCCATCCCGCAGCAGCCCCTCTGATTGCGAACGGTGTCCCAGTGTTATTAAAGAACGGATGAAATATTCCACCATAATTAACTTTAGCCATTAGGAAGGGCTCACACTATAACAAGATGATTCTGATCAGATTCTGCTCCAGTTGGGCTATGAGGCCAACCCAAACGAATAAAGGAGCTTCGGTTAAAAGCTATGTCATAGATTTTCTCTTAGGCTTCCCCCTCGCCACTCTGTGATGTGGAGATTTTTGGCTGAGCTGGCAGCTTTGGTGCTTAATAAATTCCACGCAGGGGAGTTTTGGGCCAGAAGACAAAAACAGGACAAAGTACATTAGGCAGAGGCTAAAAACGCCTTTCACCTCTTCGCTCATCTTTCACTGCTCAGTCCATCTCACCTCACACGCTGCCAGCCGTGCTTCTTGTGATTGGTTGACAGTCGTGTATGAGTACATTTCTTTTCACTGAGTTCATCATCATCGTGACTTTACTCAAGAAGTGTGGCGTTTATGATGTGAGTTCATCATAGGTCAAAGCTCCCTCCACTGCTGACATGTGGTAATGACGCAGAATCACTTTTTACTTTTGATTTTCACATTGCTCATATTAGGCAATCAGCAAAAACATCAGCGTACATATATTAACCATAGTTGTTCAAAATCAGCTGTTAATTGCGTTGTGCTAATGACAAGTGAACTGGGTATTAGCTGTAAGTTGACTGTGCTGATGACAAGTTAACCCTTTGTTTCAAAATGTAGTTATTTTCAGTTGAGGTGATTTCCATGGTACAGTACTACTTTTTTTAAACTGATGATTGGTGGCATTTATCGCCTGTATATGTAAATATGATTGATAATAAAAAGAGTTGCTACTTATAAAGTAAGTCTCTCCATCAGTGGACAAAAGCTTTCATGGTGCATTAGCCTATAGTTACCTTTACATTTCTGGTCTACCCCAGGGTCTGTATTTGAATAATTTAGGGTTTAATTTGCTCTTACTTTTTACTAGATCATCCCGTATTTTAATCAGGTGCGCCTTACTGAGAAACATATGAAATTAGTAATTTAAAATAAAATACCATTTCTGTGAATGGAGGGACTGTGGCAGTTAGACCCTGGCAGGAAGTATGAGTTAGGTGTTTTGGATGTGATGATGGAAGACATGAAGGCTTCTGATTGAATGGTTGGAAGGGAGATGACCAGGTATCCAGAGTTGTACTGGGGCAGGTGTGGAGCTTACAAGCGAATGGCTCAAGGTCAACGTGTCATGTTTTGATTGCATGACTATAGAGAATGAGATGAGGGGAAACTGTGAATTCAGAGGCATGCACTAGTCTTTCTGACTGAATGTCCACTGAGCGTCATGTAACATCAGATGCTTCAACTGTGAGAATTCGTCCATAAATGATTCAGTCATAACATAAGCTCATTGGAACTCATCACCTGCATTTCTGCTTCTGTGCACGAGTAGAAATGTTCTGTGGCGCTAGACAGTCCATCACAAAAAATGTAATTAAAGAATAATTATAATACCACAAGCTGGTTGAATTTGCTATTGTGCAGCGATCTTTAAAACATTGAAAAACTCTCAGCACTAAGTCCAGTGTGAAAAGGTGCCCAACCCAAATTTATAATTGCCCCCCCCAATCTGAGTAGTCTCGATCCTGTCCTGCTCTGGAGAAGAGGTCAACTCAGTAACACGTATTGATGAGACACTCATTTGTTGAAGATTATTGGCAGAAACTTGGCGCTGTAAACAGTGCGAGATCTTAATGTCAAAGGCTTGTCCAAGAGTTTCACACGTGATCTCTTTCACCCTAAGTGAGAATCATACCTCTAGTGCAACAATATCTAATTCTCTAAAAATCTGGGAAAACAGTGTTAGTGAGTTATGGAGTAAGAAATAACCTGATATCAAAGACTACCTTTTATCGTAAATGATCAAAATTGATCGTGAAATGTTCCAGGCCCGGGTGAATGATGTGACTTTCTCAACAGAGAAAACAGTGAAGCCCTTCTGCTTGTTTTCTTGCTGCTTGTTTTCTTGCTGCAAATCATGCGTAATTTCTTGTGCAGCAACAGACGACCCAGACTTGTGGCAGACCTCTGGTCTCACACAGTGACACTCAGAGTTGGCTGGTTCCATCACTCAATGGATTGAATCGTCAGTGGGTGCAATTTGTTTCGCACAAGCTCAAGCACTTAATTTGTACAGTTTGTTCTTATTGTCGCCCAATGATACATAATGATCCTTTGCCGGGAACCCAAAACATAATTTGAACAAAATAATTTTCATCTCTGTAGTCCCTCTTTATAAGTGTGATTGAACTTTAACTAGACGCCCCTTGTGCTAAAACAACTGAAGATAGAAGTGGTCTGCGGTTACTATTTATAATTTAAATTGACTGAACTGAGCTTTTTTTGTTTTGTTCGGTAAAACTAAAACATCCCCTATATTTATATGAGAACAGTGCTGTGTGTGCTTGTCTAGCAACACTAGCAGGTGTAGGCGTAGCAATATCAGTCTGTCAGTGCATTCGCCACATTGATTCAGACTAGAACGTAACTGCTGTCGATCAGTATCCCTGTCTCCTAAGACACCTCCACAACTTTGACATGTTTGTTTTTTCTTGACAACTTTTTGCTGCAGATGCTCCCAGTGCTCAGAGAAGGAATCCGAACATCTTTGATGATCCCCTGACATCCCATGTCAACATGATAAAATTGAAATGTATCCATTGCTTTCATAAAAATAAAAAGAACCTGCAGAGCTCATGCTTCCAATCAGCCTCAGCTGTACTTTGTGCTAGGTGCTTTGATGTTTCACCCTGTTTTTTATAGCATCAAATAACTAAATTAAATTAAATTTACCTAAAAAACGAACATTTGACGACATCCGCGTAGAACTATCTAAATGGGCCCTGGGCTGGCCCCTCCCCCACTTACTCACATCGACACACATGAAGCAGAGATGATGGAGAAGAGGAGTTGAAAGGAACAATGTATATCCAACAGTAGAAACAAAAAGTTTGAATGGAGGTTTTCCACTTTGGACCAACGCTGTAAAATGATGAGTGATGCTGCTTCAGGATCAGAGCAGAAACAGCTGTTGGTTTGTACCATGTCAGTCTCTGTCTTAGTGTCCTCCCTCGATGCTGCTGCTGACCTGCGCTCGCTTTATACTTTAACTATAAACACCAACACTAATCAGGCTTACTGCTCCATATTAGATCTACCCTGTTTATAGGGTAGATCTCTTCTCTTTGGCCTTTCTCTGTGTTGCTGTTCTTCTTGTTGTACCTTTAATTTGTGAAGCACTTTGGTCAACCAAGTTGTTTTAAATGTACTATATAAATATAGTTGATATTTACATTGACTAGACATTAGGACCTGAACAGTAGTGAAGTTTACTTTGTGTTTGTTGGGTTTTCTGGAGAGTTTATGATTATTTAAGTACTTAAACACATCATTTAATCACATTGAAAATTTGACGAGCAGAAGCACAAACACACACACACACACACACACACACACACACACACACACCAAACACACACACACACACACACACACACATAACCCCCCCCCCCCCACACACACACACACATATTGATTATTGTTAAGGACCCAACTTAATATTTTTGAGAATGCACAAAGTTAGAGGTTTCCTTGTACAGTTTACAGCTTTCGATCTCTGAGAATATCTTTCATATCCAGGCCAAATGATTCTACACTGAAATATCTTTAACTTAATCAATATCCAACAAATCAAATAGCATCGAATCCGCCCCAGTTAAGAAATTACCAATGCATATGAGAACTGTCAAGTAAAGGTATTATGGGTGCACCTAAATGAAAAAGGTAGGCGTACCGGTTCCAACAATGTAAAAAGTAATTCTGGAGACCTGAAACAAACATTTTTGAATTACTTTTTAATTTATCATATCAGTTATTTTCAACTTAATTTGTGCCGTTGGCGCAGTTGTCAGATGGTGGGAATTATTAATGTGTGACACATCAAAGACCTTCATTGACGGCCAGTGAGAAGGAGAGCAACTTAAAAAAAGGGAGAAACATGATAAAAAAATGGATAACAATGGTTTTGCATGAATAAGAATACAGGTGTGCCTTGCATTTTTTGAATTGCCCTGCAGTGTGCCTTGGGCAGAGAAAGTTTGAAAGCCACTGCACGTCGGAGGCAGGATGTATGACCTATACTGCATCCAGACACCATGTAGTGAACAAAACGCTTTGGCTTCACTTTGGAAGAGCTGTCATGTCTTCCATCTTTACATACATACTACATTTTCTGTCATTAGAATAACTTTAATAGTAGTAACTATATTTGTGTAGCACTTTTTCAATACAAGTAACAGAGTGCTTTACAACAAACATTTTGAAACTCGTGTGAATTATAATTTGAATAAAAATAAATATCATAAAAGCAATAAAAATCACATGATAAAATCTTTTTTGCAGAGACGTGTGCAAAAAGTGAGCTAGAACACGCCTTCATTGCAATTGTTGTCTATTATGTTTAACAGTCCAGACCCCTTAAAGAATAATCCAGTACTGTTTTACGAGTTAAACTGAATATGTGGAGAAAAAGCTTCAGCAACACTTTTTACAAGTAAATGTCAGAATAAATATTAACTTCAGACAAGGTTTCTTCCTAATTTACAACTCTAAGCCCCAGAAAGCTTTCCTCTCAGTCTTTAGCCTTCCAATCATACTTGAACCTCTGGAGATTGTCTAAAATCCTAGAGTCTTGCCCCTCCATCAGACGATCAGTCGTCTTCTTGGTTTGACTGAGTTGGTTCTGAACCTCTCCTCTTTCTATTCCCCAACTGCCGAGTATAGTTTTACCAACTTTAGTTCCTTTCATAAAGCTCTGCTGTTCTCCACTCTCTCATACCTGCCCTACTTTCACACTGCTCTCACAATTTACGAGTTTCACACTCCTTCCCTCTCACCCCTCTCTCCATTTTTCACACACATACAGACACACACATACACACACACACACGTGCGCACATACACACATGCACACACACATCAGAAAGGTTTTCTTAAATATACATGCAGATTCTTAACATGAGATGTTCGGGGCTCATTAGTTTGAAGTACAGTGCAGTGTGGTGCAGTACAGTAATACAGGACAGTACAGTGAAGGAGGAGGTTAAACACTTGTAGTTTTCTCTTCTAAATACAAAGTCACACGAATACCAACATGCAAGATAATTCGTCTTCTGGCTTTTTCTCTCTGACAGCCTCGGGTACGTAAAACCTCCCATATATAACATCAGACCAAACCCGAAGCGCAAAACTGGGTTTAATGTGTAGAATCCACTGTTCTAATCAGATGGAACACCGACCTCCTTCAGCTTGGCAGCTCGTAGTGTGCTGGGACATCTCAGAGTGTTGGGTTCAGTGTAATGCTGTGAAAAAGGGGTGCGTTATGTAGATAAGTTTTATCAACAGACGTATTTGAAAGATTTCCTAATGACACTGTAAACTTACTGTAAATTATTGGTTATTGAACACCCCATCCCACCCAATAGCTAGCTGGCTAAACAGTGCTGATGTTTCAGTAGTGATTACATAAAGCAATGCTGTCTGCTTCCATGTGGATGTTGTTGAAATGCTTTTACTCCTAAATGTGAGCATCACATTAAAGTGTAATGATGGACCTCAGTGTGAAAGCAAAGACTGCAGCCTGTCCCCGCGACGGGAAGAGAGAGAGAGAGATGCAGCGAGAGAAAGAGAGAAGAAAAAAACGAGCAGGGGCAAGAGGGGCAAGTGCGAAACGGAGACAAAAGTGAGAGAGTTAAAGTGTGTGTGTGTGTGTGTGTAGAGGGAGAGAGAGAGAGTGAAAGAGTGAAAGAGCCAGGCCTAGTTTTTAGTGTGTGATCTAGGCCATTATCTGTGTTAGCACTAGTGGGGCTCCAACAGGCTCTGTGGATCCTGCATAACAATACCTTTATGAGCTTCAATGTGTGTGTGTGTGTGTGTGCATGTGAGTGTGCGCCACTATAGGCTCACACACGTGCGTTCATGCATGTTACTTCCATTGTGCCATACATAATGTACGCATGCGCCCCTGTGCCACTGCCTTTTGTTTCTTGCCACTGAGTTTGTTCCTGTTTGTTAACAACACTTGTGCGTGGCTGCATTTTGTCGAGAGTGTTTTCGTATGTGTGTATGTGTAAGTGTGTGTGTGTGTATGTGACTCCTCACATGCAGCTGTGCGCTCTTGCTGTATCACCCCCGTCGTCAGTCAACCCCCTTCTCCAGCAGCGCCCTGAGGGCCTTCATTATGTAAGAAAGACATTACTGCAGAACAGAGGCAGGCAGCCCTGATAACTCTGGCAGCCCCTGCTTCACTACAACACGCCTAGGCTTCCATCACACACACAGACACACACACAGACACAATCAAAACCTGCAGCAGAAGTGTGATCGGGATAATGGTGAAGATTGAAGGCCGCTGATGTTTGTGGACAAGCTTGTTGAAGTATACAGGAAATGCCACTAAATCATTTTCTGCATTTTAATAAATGTTCTTCTCTCATTTCCCTGCATCAACATCTCTCACTCCCTCTGTAATCTACTTCCCCTCCACCCATACATCCACTGATTTAAACACTCCTCTTTCTTAATCTCGTATACCTGCTATAATTCATCCCCCTCTCTCCATCACTGGCTCCATCCTCTGCCTCCATTCCTATTTGCACCTTCTTATTTCTCTCTCCTCGCCCACCTGGCCATCATCCCAACATCCTTCAACAGCGGTCCCCTTCCCCCTGGCCCACCAGCTCTCCATGAAGGAGGTGTTCGACGCAGAGGGCCGGCCGCGGGTGGACTTGCTCAAAGCTCATCTCACCAAGGAGGGCCGACTGGAGGAGGCTGTGGCCCTGCGCATCATCGATGAGGGTGCCGCCATTCTGCGCCAGGAGCGCACTATGTTGGACATTGAGGCGCCAGTCACGGGTATGGTACAGTGATGAAACTGAAAATAAATCTGTAATATAGTGAAGAATTGCAGGGCAATAACAGTAGCTAATCCTGATATCAGTAAATGACATAGTTTTGACATTCAGGGAAATATGTATTTGTTTTCATTTGTTAGTTAAATGAGGAAACATATCACACTGGTTCATGTCTGCACAGTAAATACAACAGTTAATGTAAACAGCTTAGCTTAGCATAAAGACTGGAAACTGGGAAACAGCTTGCTCAACAATTGAACTTTAATATGTCATTTGTTCAACCAATTTTAAGCTATGTGCCAAACTATTTATTTATTGAGTGGTAACGTCCTGCAGTCTCTACTTCTGGACAAGAACTATTCCAGAGCATAACATAAGGTTAATAGTTGTGGTGTGTTCAAACAAAGAATATATTTGTATGGATGTAGCATTGGTGAGCTTTGCTGACAGGTTAATTCGAGATGTTTCCACCTGTTTCTACTCTTTATTTTAAACTGTAAATCTGCTCCTTGTATTATTCTTAATCTCATGGAACTCTAACCAAAAAGGTGAATATAGTTATAATCCACAAGTTGAACTGTTCCTTTAAAATTGTTTTACAAAGCACAGTCTGGGGCGTCTTGCATGAAAAAACAATGTTGTTTATATACATGCATGAGTGGCAACAGATCACGCACTTTAACAGCGAGGACACGGATAGAAACAGTGACACAGAGAATTGAGCTGCACAACAAAAGGCAGAATATTAACAATTATGAAATAATCAGATTCCAGAATCATTGGCTGATTCATAATCTCCCTCATTTTTAATGTGAAATGTTATTCGGTGGCACATCACTGAGAAAAACCAGTAGGCCCTCATGTACCTCACAGCAGCAGGTGCTGGCTTTGGTAATTTCTGCATGTATTCCCCTGCCAAGGAAATGGTATGAACCGGGGGGTATGTGGAGAGAAGGAGGAGAATGAGAAACAAAATGGAAAACAAGATTGGTAGACGATGTCAGAGTAGACAGACTAGCTGGCAGGCGGACTCAGGCCACCTCAACCTCCTGACACCACCTAGTTAATGTACTTGTGTGTCTCGGATTGTACATGTGTGTGTTTGTGCAAGTGCGAGTGGTGAGACAATTTTGAGTGGGCTGTCGGGCCCACGCACTGTGGGAACAACGCTCAGCTTTCACAGGTACAGATCCCCGGGGACGGAGACAGACAGACAGGCAGATGGAGAGACAGTCGATCATAGGGAGCTCAGTACAGCTGTTCTCAGACCAGCTCGTTCCCAAGGAGCAACCTATCGATCCCTTTTTCCAAGTTTCTCCACTTGTACGAATTCTGACCCAGAAACACTTTGTCTAAGTTTGATTTAAAAAAGATTTCGCCGATAAAACTACAGAAAGATGTCCAGATCCATGTAGACATGCAAAAGTATTGTTGAGAAGATATTCAGAAAACAGCACTTTGATGCAGTCTCTCGAGAAATGCTCTAAGATTCGGCCATCTATAAAACAGACAGGCAGGTGAAAGGGTTAAATCTGAGCTGACTCTTTTCGGGTGTCACACAGAGGCATCTGGAAGAACACTGAGACAGGTCTGAGAAAGCCGACGGGCACAGATCAGTTTCGCTCATGCCAATTTTTGCATTCCCAATTCCCAGTTCAAATTAAAAGCGAATGCCGAGGAGTCGACACAAAAACAGAGAATAACATGGCAAGCAGATGGAGAAACGCCAGACGACAGACAGATGTGAAATGACCATCGCATAATGTCTGCAGAGGGGCAACTATGACATCAACTGCAATTGAAAGGAGAGGCCAGACAGATGGTGAGGGAGGTGGATGGGAAGATGTCTGCTGGCACGTCATACAGATGGGCACAGTGCTGAAGTCTTTCAGAATATATGTTCAGCATGTGAAGCATATTCTGAATTAGATCCAATTCTCCTGGATGTCACTTGAAGAAATTGTGGGAAACACAGACAAGAGAATCGGAAAAAGAATGAACAGAATCCGACCTTATGAGGCTCTATCCAGGAAGTTAGCAGAAAAGGATGCATTGAAAATTACAGGTGTTGGAGTACAACAGTAAACTCAAACTAAGCATTAGGGCTAAAACTATTTATTTGCAATATTAATTAATTTTCTGTTTATTTTCTTGATTTCTTGCTATGACTAGAAAATGTTTCATAGACATAATGATGAACATTTGACGTGTACTTTGAGTTTTTAGTTATGACCAGGTTCCCTCCACATTAGTCAGGCTTATGACGATCAAGGCGCTTTGGCTTCACTTTTGGGGATCTGCCATGTCGTCCATCTTTATATACAGTCTATGATATAAACCAAAAATATTCTTTTATTTGCTTGAAAAATGAATCAAATTAAAAGTTGGCCACCCAATCATTTTCTATTGATGAACTAACCAACAATTATTCTACTACTTGTGTCAGTTCTAAATACTCACACAGAAATCAAAGCATTAAAGGTGAATTGGCAGAGAATTTTGATGTAGAGGCTAATTTTTTAGATCCTTGATGCATTTCAAAACAAAGGCCTTCAAATGATCTCACTAGACCCTTTTTATCAAGTGTTCTCTTTGGGTTTTTCATCAGACAGATGAGTGGGGTTTCTAGCTCAGTACACAGGACACATATACCTCTGCAGATGCAAATCCGGTCAAATGGAGCCACCGAGGCAGAGACGCTCCCACATTTGTTAGCTGAGTTGTGTGGCAGCTCCGAGTGTTCATGATGTGTGTGCTGTGTCCTCAGTGTGTGGCGACATCCATGGCCAGTTCTTTGACCTGATGAAGTTGTTTGAAGTGGGAGGTTCTCCTGCCAACACACGCTACCTCTTCCTGGGGGACTATGTGGACAGGGGCTACTTCAGTATTGAGGTGAGGACGGACACTGTACACACTTCTCTGCAGCACATCTCCATTTTGCTGTGTGTGTATCCAATGTATTACATATACAGTGAGATTACAACTGAATGATAGTGCACTATTGCCCTTAAATTCATTAGGCCTTTTCCAGGGGTGAGGTTTATGTCACTACGTGGTATACAGTTACACTACTGTTCTGTATTTAATGTATTATAAATTTACAAAGGGGACTTCAGTTTGGCATTGACACAATGTGTGTCTGACAATGTGCACATAGACTGAGGTGAGTTAATCTAAAATTCATGGACAGGGAGTCTCAATATAAAGATCAGCTTTCAGGCACTATTCAGAATTAGTAGCCAGTGTTTTCCTATAGGACACAACAGACAAAGAAGGATTCAAGGTCTGTAGTCACTGACACAAGTAGAACATGTTGCTATCTGAAATATGTGTGGAAGCTGAGAGGAGATCAGCCACAGGGCTGATTGGACATTTGATTCTTTAGACGCGAGTGACTGAGCTTGTTGAGCCACCAGGACATGATGTGTCACATACAGTGATTCGGAGCAGTGTTCAGGTCGGTCACCTTCCCGACACACTTTAAGGACACAGTGGTGATACTGTGTAAAAGTGAGATAACACTCCATGAGTTATTAGTAGGTTAATAAAGAAAAAACTGGTCGGAGCTACAGGTGTTTTTTAAGTCTATTTTCCCCTGCTAACTGGATCGTCACAGTCTGATTTGGGATGATTCTTGTCAAAATGCTGTTTCTGTCTATCTTTAGACTGGAGTGCGGATCAATTTGCTTTCAGCTCAATTAATTTGGACAGTGAAGGAATTCCTAGAAACTGGCTCCATTGTGATTCTGTGTCGCACGTTGGATCTCCAGTTTGAATTTAATTTGGGAGAGCTGAAAGTGAAATGACCCCAAACTCTGTCTCATACAATTACTAACAAGGAATAATGTAGTAAAGCAAAAGTTGTTTTCTCTGCAATGTGGGTTTTAAGGAATAGTTTGATATTTTTTTTATATGAAGTTATAGCTACAAGAGCAATAGGATTAGGACAGCAGAAAGTGGTAAACTGTTATACTTATCTAGACTATTTTCCCAACAGTAATACAAACCTTTCAAAACACAAAAAACGGAAGGGTCAAAATGGAAATTGTTTTTTGTTAGCTTAGCCCTAAAAAAATCTAAAAGAAGTGTAGCATGCACAGTATATGGGACGTCCACTTTATGTCCGTGAACCAGATGTCTTAAGAAGAAGTATTAGCAAAATAAAAGGCTTTGAATGTTACAAATACTGTTGATCAAAATAATTCATGACTGGATCTAAAATACACAATCAGTCAAAAATACTTAGAATGTGTTTTACTTTGTTAAAATTTCTTTTTTTAAATGTACTCAAAATTAAAATGTTAAAGTTAAATGTTGTACTTTCCATCGAGCTGCTCTCTCTAACCAGTGTCATTGTCTCTCTCCTGGTTGAACCCTCAGTGTGTGTTATACCTGTGGTCACTGAAAATCCTCTACCCAAAGACGCTCTTTCTTCTACGGGGAAACCATGAATGTAGACATCTAACCGAATATTTCACCTTCAAACAAGAATGTGAGTTACTCTTGTTTCCTCCTGATGTTTCATGTTGCTTCATCACTTCAACCGTTCTGTTGTTCTTCCCTCTGCTTCCTACTTCATAATATATCATATCACATCTCTCTGTTAAAGTTAAGGCTACAACTAATTATTATTTTAATTTGTATTAATCTGCTGATTTCAAAGACTTTATTAGAATACGAATTAATAAAATTGTCCATCATAATTGCTCAAAGCACAAGTTGACATAACATTAAACATCAGTTTGACTTCATTATATAACATTTCTAGGAATAAATAAGTGCCGCTCTAGAAATAATGTTATTTCTAAGACCACACAATGATGCAGTAATGCTGTCACCTCACAACAAGAAGGTTCCTGCTTTGCCTTGTATTCTTATGTTGTAGGAAGTAAGCTAGCTAGTTGAATATGCTAATGTTTGCAGCAATTAACTTGCTCCTTACACATCCGCTCTTGTAACCTTGGTTTTACAAAAACTAAAACTTCTTTACCCCCCTCGAAACTCTTGAGATGTTGAGTATTACTCTCATTATACACACTTCTTCAACAATGTGCGACTCAAACCCTGACAGCTCTGCTGTGCTTAGTTACACTCTGATTGGATCATTTGCTGCTCAGGAGAGAGGTTTAGCAAAAAGTCAATTAATCTTCTGTCAATCTACTGATCGATACATCGACTGACTGTCTCAGCTAAACTTTAATACTTTCTGGGGCTTTTTCTCTTATCTTCCTCCCTCTCAAAGATTCTCCTCATCCTCCTCTGTCACTAGCAGGTTGCATCCTCCCTCCTTTTCCACTCTCCACATCCTATTTCTCCTCCTCTTCGTCTTCATCCCTCTTACATCTCCTCTTCCCACCCCCAGTCCTTGTTTCTCTCTCTCTCTCTCTCTCTCTCTCTCTCTCTCTCTCTCTCTCTCTCTCTCTCTCTCTCTCTCTCTCTCTCTCTCTCTCTCTCCTCTCTCTCTCTCTCTCTCTCTCTCTCTCTCTCTCTCTCTCTCTGCCAGTGAGTTTCGCCGTCCTGTACGATAGTGGGTGATTTACAGCAAATTAATTTGGCCTGTAATGATTGGCTCAGGGACTTACTCCTCTGTGTCCGATTGGCCAAGGGACGAGGGAGCTAATTTCCCCTGGTGCTCATGGCGAATAGTGGTCGCCCTCAATTACCATCTGCTGTGTGTATGTGTGTATATGTGTGCAAGTGCATGTACATTGACTGCATGCGTGTGCAAGAGTGTCTTCATAAATGTTTGAGTTTGCGTGTGTGTGAGTAAGGGGCTGACAACTGGTGGACTAGCAGTAATGAGTTCTTGCTCTACACGAGGCAGATGGAGAGGTTGACAAACACACTCCTCGCTATCACACACATACACACACACAAACACTGAAACGCTCTACAATACTGGCTTTGATTTGTACATGTCGTTCCTGTGTCCTCGCACTCCCCCTCCACTTTCTCATCCCTCTCTCCTCATCGTCGCCTCTCCTCACTCTCTCCCTCTCACCACTCTTAACCTCTCCTCCTTCTCCTGTCTCCTCCCATCAATCTCTCTTTATAAAATTATCATTCTCCCTTTCCATTCCTCCCTGCTCGCTGTCATCCAAAATCCACCCTTCTTCCTCCATCTTCTTCTTCTCTCTCCATCCCCCTATCTCCTTTCAGCTATTTTAATTCTGTGATATTGTTTTGTGTCAGATGTATTGTTACGCTGATGTGTGAAATGTCCTTAAAGATGCTGCGTGTTGGATGTCTCTATCGACATCCCTGCCAAATCAAAGGAGTTTTTCATGGAGCAAAGATTCTGCCAAACAGTTACGCTGCCTCATGTGTATATTTGGGTCAGATTTTGTTCACTGGAATTCGAACGGGAGTTTTTGCATCAATATGTTGCCTGTAATAATATGCAATGTTACTAATATGGATCAGTTTTTTTTTAGCAACATGCCTTCTTATCTAGGAAGTGGCATTTCGAAATCATTCGAGAGGAGATAAACATGTCAAGTGCTGGAGAAGAGATGGAAGCATACATTATTAACGTGTTATTTGGAAATCCTACATGTTGGCGCCTTTATGCTCAAGTGGACTAAAGTATGTTTTGAGAGGAACCAAACAAGTCAGTCTGAGGCCTTAAAATGACTCAGTTCTTCAGATCCATCCATGTAAAGGCTTCATATATGTTTCTTCTCTGCATTTCTTCTTGTACAGTGTGTTTGTGTATGATATGAAACAGTCACACCCTGAGTGACAGGGACCGACTATACATGTCTGGGGATAGTGGCTGTTCAATGCATGTCAAAACATACTCGGGCGCTTCTCTTGTCTTACGTCTGAAAATGTCTCTCCACGGCTCCATCCACCTCCAGGTAAGATCAAGTACTCGGAGCAGGTGTATGATTCCTGCATGGAGGCGTTTGATTGCCTGCCCCTGGCAGCCCTGATGAACCAGCAGTTCCTTTGTGTGCATGGGGGGCTTTCACCAGAGATCCACACGCTGGACGACATCAAGAAGGTAAAATAAGACACGCACATATACAAAGTTTGAAGGAACAGTGCTACCCTACTTATGCAAGATTTGGGTTGTGACATCTGTATGGAAATGTTGGGCCATATAGTGTATAGTGTAGGCTTTCTGAAATTTAGAGTTAGTACATAAAAGAGTTGAAAAAAATAAGCAGCAATATCTACACTGTGGTTTGTTTATCTAGAAGCTGTGGTCAGATTGAACTCACACAGAGTGAGATAACTACTAGCTAAAGCAAAAGAGTTATCTCTCAATGAAAATCATATATATAATGAGCAATGATGCATCTCCACTTTCTCCTGTTTTATAAAAATGCAGCTAAAACATCTTGCACCTTTCGTGTCATTTGGAGCCTGCACAGTTGCCATTGTGGTGTTCTGAGACAATATTAAAAACCTGCTGATACATGCGCTCGTCCAGTTCCGCGTTGTTGTTATATTATTAAATTAAAGCATCAAATAACCTACTAATTTAATACAAAACCAAATATATCAGATACATGCTCACTAGAAGATACTTCATTGTGATAAGAACTACCTCGAAACAAATGCATTCCATGTCCTATCGAGGTGGGGTTAGTGAGCTATACTGCAGCCAGACACCAGGGGGCAATGAAGACTTGGCTTCACTTTTGTCCATCTTTACTAGCTGTGAGCTAACCATAGCTAGCCTTCACTAAAGCTAAAACTAGATTCACTTAATTAATCATTCCTTACTTTTAAAGAAAAAATTATATTTTTGTAAGTTAACTCTACCCTCGGCCTGCACTGGCTAGGTAGATACTTCATAAGACACCAGAAGATGCATTAGTGAAAAAGACGCTCACGCAGTCTGTATGTATTCACTTAATACAGAAAACAAAGGCTCACACATGCACACAGAGACATGAGAACACACACTTCCTCATCTAATTGCAGTGTTTCCATGGTGAATCTGCTGGTGTGACATCTTCTCCCCCTGTGTGGTGAGGGTTGCCATGGAGATGCTCTGCTCTGACAGTATGTGTTTGTGTGCATTTGTGTGCACTATGTGTTCGCTTTTTTTCTCCTCCGATTTATACCGTATTTATTTATGCATATATGTGTGTGGTTGATTAGAACATTTTGTGTGATATATATATTATTTGGTCCTACATGTACATTTCTGTGTGTGCTGGTCTTGACATGTAAGCTTACATTTTGTGTGTTTCTTTGTGTGTGTTTGTCTGTGTGCCTCCTGTGTCCCAGTTGGACCGGTTCAAGGAGCCCCCAGCGTTTGGGCCCATGTGCGACCTGTTGTGGGCCGACCCCCTGGAAGACTTTGGCAACGAGAAGACCCAGGAGTATTTTGGCCACAACACAGTCAGAGGCTGCTCCTATTTCTACAGGTACAGGACAAAACTACTCCTCAGGATGACTCAGACAAAAAATTGATAAATAGAAAATTAGCGTGATTTGAATGAATTTAGTCTGTTCGTGTTGATATAACAGATCCCTGCACTTATGAAGCCCAGTGTTATGAACCAACTTGGTGTCCAAACAACCCAGAAAGAATAAAATATTCATATATTAAAAAAAATTACACATTAGAAACAATATTCTTTGAAATTACCAGCTACAGCATGCAGCCAGAAGTGAGGTAGGCTCTCTCAAATGTGTTGTGTGAGGCTTATTCAATATGTTTTAATGATGTGGGTTCCTTGTAAGCGAGTGCCTGGTATTCAGTGAGATGTGGCTTTCATGTATAAACCAGGAATCTAATAAGTTTAAGGTGGAATTCTGGTAGTTGGTTTGGGATGTCGGTTATTAGAGGAGAGACCCGTCCAGCCTGGTTACACCACATCCAAGATAAGACAATAATGGTTGGGATTTGAACAAGAGACAGAAAATCTTGGCCAGTGTACACACACACACACACACACACACACACACACACACACACACACACACACACACACACACACACACACACACACACACACACACACACACACACACACAACACGCACAAACACACACAAACACACACACACACACACACACACACACACTTACACAAACGCACACACACAAACAGCACATTCACAAACACATACTCACAGTTCCGTTTCAGCATGAAACGATATCCCACAATCCCCAGGGAGACTGCGCGGTTCTGTTGCTATGACGACTGGCTACTCCTGCCAGATATGAAGTGATATTAAGATACAGTGAGAGAAAGAGGGAGAGCAACATGGGAGGAGGGTTGTGGTGGTGGTGGAAGGATGGACGATGAAAGCTGTAATTCAAAAAATCAAAATAAAGGAATGTAAAAGAGGCAAAGCTGAAGTTGAACTGCTTTGGGCTCGTCCTCGAGTGTAGAAGTTGGTGTTATGACATGACATTTTACATTTTAAGCGGACAAGGCATCAATCTACCTCCACAGAACTGAGGCCTGTCTGCGCTCACTAATGGCCCCTGCTGGTCCCTGTCAGACATGACTTTAGAAAATAAGAGGCCTACTGATCTCCCACTGCAAGACTTAAAACACTTTCATCTGTCTTGTGGTATACAACTGTCTTAATGTTATAGCAAATGACACGTTTTTTATGTAATGCGGTCTTTACTGGATCTTTTTGGATATTTCTTCTCCTGGATGTTTTTCCATTGCCATTTTTCAGATTGTTTAGCTCGCTCTAAGTCTGTCTTTCTCTCTCTCTCTGTCTCCAGTTACCCAGCAGTGTGTGAGTTCCTACAGACCAACAACCTGCTGTCAATCATCAGAGCACATGAAGCACAGGATGCTGGGTAAGCTGACTGACTGTCACAGCTCAGTCCTTCTCTCGGCTTAAAAAGGGAGCACCATTTAATTTAATTGCTTACCTTGATCATGTGCCGGCCTGTTATTTCTCTTTGTGCAGGAATTGGCACATTAAGGGAAAACGAGGGTCCACAATTTAACCCCCTGTCACCATTAAACTGTGTTATTATTATTGGTAGAGTTTGTCTCACTGAGAGCATCCATAACAAAATCCAGGTTGAATAACTCACTTCTTGAAAACAGCACGTTAAGGCAACACGGCCATGTGAGGCTTGCACTACTAGTCTCAATAAAAAAAAAGAAGTGGGGGCAAAACACATTTCCTGACCCCAAACAAATCCAAATGCATTACCAGCATCTGTTATCTCAGTGAAAATCCTCGAACTATAATGCTGCAATTAAGACAGAGCTATTCTGAGTTTTGCTGTTCGCTGAACCCATTAACAGTATTTTGGTCATGCAGCCGGGTAGTCTGGGTAATCGTCCATCTAGTCTAGGTGCACTTGGAAAAAGGACAGGACAATAGAAATGATATTTTTAGTAGAATAAGCTGCTGCACTTGTACCTGGAATACCAGATTAGTAATGAATTTTGTAATTAGTCCATCCTTAAAGGGAGACAACTGGCAGAGGAAGCTTTTATGCTTTCAAATGATCATCCAGGGATTTTTGTCTATTTCTTTAACAATACGAGATGTGGTGTTTTAATTTAGTTTCTTTTTTAATGATTTCCCTGGTAATAACTCAGGCATCTTGTTAAAAAAAATCTTGCATGTTTAGGAGACTGATATTTATCAGTGTTAAAAATTTGGTACAGCTTGATTACATTTGGGGGAACTGTGGGGCCTTACACGGAGGTATGTGCTCTACTGAGTGCCAGTCTTAAACTCAAAGTGTTAGCTTCTGGTTCTCACTCATTCTTTTAAACACAAGGAGATTTCAGCAGCTCTCAGATTTTCTCCGCCATGCCAGGGATTCTGTTCTGTTCTGATTTTTAATCATGTGGCTGTCTAGTCTTCAAACGGTCCATGTCTGGTTTAAACGGCTGAGAGCAAATCCTCTGGTTTTCAGCCACGGAGTAGTGTTTTATTTGAACGGCTGTAATGTGGGTGGTTTGCTTGTCTTGCTTGTTCCTCAGGTACCGTATGTACAGGAAGAGTCAGACTACAGGTTTTCCCTCGCTCATCACCATCTTCTCTGCTCCAAACTACCTGGATGTCTACAACAACAAAGGTCTGACAGTGACCCATGTACACAATCTTCCACTTCTTCTTAGTATCACATGTGTTACGTGTGTGTTAGTGTTTAGGGAAAAGGCTAATATCTGTATGTGTGTGTGTGTGTGTGTCTAGCGGCGGTGCTGAAGTATGAGAACAATGTGATGAACATTCGTCAATTCAACTGTTCTCCTCATCCCTACTGGCTTCCCAACTTCATGGACGTCTTCACATGGTCGTTGCCTTTCGTGGGAGAGAAGGGTACCACACACACAAACACACACACACACACACACACACACACACACACACACACACACACACACACACACACACACACACACACACACACACACAACCTTGTCTAGACTCTTCCACACAGTACACTGAAAGTACTGACACTGACATAATTGTCTTAACAATTGATTAGCGCCAGACTGGTACTGGCTACTTGTATTTTTATATTGAGTAATGTAAGGACACAGTTCCTCAGAGTACTATGAAATATGTGTCCAATAGTTGTTGCAGTCCTCCTGGCCATATGAGAGATTCATACTTTTTGTGTTAGGTAAAATCATTCTGTTTGAAGCACCACTTAATAAAACTCTCTAAAAATAGCAGTGACATCAGCTCTAAAAGCTAAACAACCCCTATTTACTGGATTAGAGACATGTGGGTAACTAGAGTTCACTGTGATTCTCTCCTTCCCTAGAGCAGCAGTAGATAGATGGTAGGAAATGAGGAGAAAGGGAGAAATGGAGACAACAAGAGTCTCCAGCTGGGTGTTTAAACCACCAGGGTGTCCCCATGTCCCTGAGAATGTGTGTGTCTCTCTTGATCCTGCAGTGACTGAGATGCTGGTAAATGTCCTGAGTATCTGCTCTGACGACGAACTTGTGAACGACGGAGAGGAAATCTACGATGGTAACAAACACACAGTGTTAACATTAGAGCCATATAGAATTAATTACATTTTTTATTTAATATGTCATTAACCAGGTTTTTTTTGTAACATTTATTTTGTTAATGTATGTCTGAGTGTGTGTTTGTTGGTCTTTCAGCCAATGCAGCAGCAGCAAGGAAAGAGGTGATCAAAAACAAGATCCGAGCCATTGGGAAGATGGCCAAAATGTTCTCTGTTCTACGGTGGGTTGAGTCCTGGTTGTGCGTGTGTGTGTGCTTACTGCCAACGCATGTAGTATTTCATTTCATTTCTGCAGAAATTAAACAGAAGTTATCTGATTGTCACTTTGTGGGTTTGAAACCACAAGGATGTTAAACTGCTTGCAGATGTCCTGCGTCAGGAAGTGTGTAATTCTATGTAACTCCTTCACCATCTCCCTTTTTGCACACACACACACTCACACACACACACACACTCACACTCACACTCACACTCACACACACACACACACACACACACACACACACACACACACACACACACACACACACACACACACACACACACATATTATCTCTTTCTATCTCTCAGGGAGGAGAGTGAGAACGTGTTGACCCTGAAGGGACTGACCCCTACAGGCATGCTGCCCAGCGGAGTGCTGTCTGGGGGCAAACAGACCCTGCAGAGCGGTGAGTATCACACACCTGCACACACACACAGACACACTCCGCATCTAAACCGAGAGCCCACCTTCCAAAGTAGATTTAAAAGATACACAAGCAGACACAGATTCAATTTGAATATCTGCTTTGGACCATCTTCCTTCCTGCCCTCTTTCCTTATCTCCCACTCGACTGCTGTTTTTCTCCTCATCATTCTGCCTCACTGACTCAGTCACCCTCTTCACCTCACCTCACCGGCGCTGAGGATACTAACAGCCTGCTGGTTATGTGTGTGAGTGAGCGAGAGAATAACCTTTACATTAAGGGACAGTATTGCGGAGACAGGCATTGAGGGCACATACAGCTAAAGTGTGTGTGTGTGTGTGTGAGCTAACAGCAGCTACTGCTAACTCTGAACCTGTCATGACCTCAGTGCCCTGAGTTCCTCACCTGACTAAAGCCTGAGACATCCTTTTAAGTCTGTGAATTTGTGAACGCTGAGCGTCCATGCTTGCACTCGTCTGCCAACACAAACTGCAAAAAACCATGATTTGTCAAAGCGGGACGTATTGCTGCCTTCAAATGGAACTCATGAGCTCCTGGTTACGATGTGCAAGGTCACATACACAGTGCACCGGGAGTTTAAGTGGTAGAGTGGTGAGAACAGCACTACTAGGCAACAGCTAAATGGATCCTAATATTAACAGTACTCTCAGCTAACAATTTAGCAAGCTAGCCTTCAGGTAACAATCAGTACAAATACATAGAGATAGAGGGAAATGGTCTACACTTCACAATTCAATGAAAAATGTACAACCATGCCCTGAATCACTTCTGATAAATGTCAGATCACAGGAAAAGGTGGAGATACCAGAAGAGGGAGGCGTTCATATGAGCACGACTCCATTTGAAGACAGGCTATGTTAAACCATCATGTGGAAAAAGTCCATGAAAACGTGAGGATTGAGAGGAGAGAGGGGTAATATGTAACAAATGTCCCTGGCTGGCCTCAAACCTGAGACGTTGAAGTTTACAATGTACACGTTTTACCCCCTTGACAATCATCCTGCCCTTTATCATGTTTTTCCACTGCCATTCTGTCTGAAATTTACTGTGTGCCTCTGCCCTGACCTCCGGGGGGAGGATTTTTGCTTTATGGGGATGGAATCCCACCTCATTCCTCCACAAATCGCCCAATGCTTTGGTGATGAACCAACCCAACCGTTTGACATCTATCTGAGATTTTTGAGGCCTCTCCTGGGCTAGGATTTCCCATAACCACTTCTTTGTGTCTTGAAGCCAATACATTTACACATAACTGCACAGAAGCATGTTTCAGCCTCCACCCGTTTCTACTCCTCCTTCTTTGCACTTCATCTACCCTCTTGGACTGTCATCTTCTCTCTCTCTTCCTGTCTCTTCTTTTATCTTTGCCCATCCTTCAGCTACCATTGAGGCCATAGAAGCCATCGAGACAGTTAAGGACGCTGAAGGTAAAATCCCACTCATTTCACTCTGTGTGTGTGTTGTGTGCGCACACGTGTGCACATGTGTGCAGGTGTGCATGTGAGCAGCATGGCTGCGCTCTCAGCAACCCATGCTCATAAGGTCATAGAATTTCTTTACCCACGATGCACTCAGCTCTTCTAACCGCATCAGCCACTCACAATAAAGCCTAAAACTGCTCCACGCTGAATCCGCCACATTAAACAACACAACCATACACACATTTTTCTCTTTCCTTCACTTGGTAAACAGGAATACCGCTACACCTGCTCTGTCAACACACATACACACACATCACACAACTTTTTCTTACACATACGAGAAGAGCGGGACTGTGGGAGGGAGTGGGTGTTGTGAGGGTGGGCAGGGTCACTAAGACCTCTTGTAGTCTGCAGTGTGTTATCTCTGTGTTTCATAGGTACTGTAGTACTGTAGAAAATGAACATGCAATCAATCTGTAGCTCTACAACAATACGGCAGAACACCAGTCACTCGTGAAGCTATAAAAAATAAAAGCAAAGTGTTGATGGAATATATATTTGTCAAATCTTCAAACTCTATTCGGGTTAAAATAGTCTTAATTCAAGGTTCAGTTCAGCTTTTCAAGGAGCTTTCGGCCATATTCTGTGACCTCCTCCAGTAAATGATCATATGACCTTAGCACAGAACTTCGGTCTGGTGAGTACAGAGGGAAGGTGATGTGACCTAGATCATGTGATGAGACCTGAGACATTTGCTGAAGAAGACTGAGGAGATGGTGGTAGTCTCTTTGGAAGGCAAAGTAAATTAACCTTCACATGAATCCCTCCAAACTGAGCCCCAGATGTCTGCGCTGCTTTACTGTCAAAGTGCTCCTGCAACTACTTTTACTTATTTGCTAACTATGACTTAGTCAACCTTGAATTTTGAATATTTTTACTACAGATGTGTTCTTGAGGTTAAAACTTAATCTCAAAATTGAAAACCTCAGTGTAAAGAAAAAGAGAGAATATAATAACACATAAGAAGATAAAATACATTTTGCACATTTTACTGAATTACCGGGCGTCACCAGGACAGTTCTGCCAAATTATTCTCTGCTACTGAATAGATTGTGGTCATGGTGTTTGTGTTCTATTGTATTAAATATTATGTGTACATAGGTGATGTGATAACTCTGCACGCTTAGTTAATTGTAGTTGTTTGTGTTTGTACCCTTATTGCTGTCCTTGGCCAACATGAACTACAGCCCATAATTTGTTTGAGCAAATAAATTATGGGAATCACTTGTGTTGAGTATTTCTGTGATGTTATGTGACTTGTAGGTGGGTGTAGGCTGTCTGCTGTGTAACACAGTAGATGACTGTATTTGTGAGTGTGCCGCATGTGTGAAAAGGTAAAATGACAGGACACACCTCCGGACCTGGGACCGCAGATCAGCTGATTTCAAAGCGTCAAGTTCAAGCATAGTTTTACTGTAAAATTAGGAAAAACCAACCTGAGAGAAAATTCAAACCTGACACCCCACGTTTGTCCTTCTTTTGAATTTTCGTCTGTAGTTCACAGCATTTTAGGGAAACTTGGAGTTTACGCTAAATGTTCTCTAACAGCATCTGACTGTCAAACTGTCCGCACAGAAGTGAAACGTGTTTTCAGGACTTATGAACGACTGCTCCCATGCAGCTTTGTTCCATACTGTGTCTCCTAGTGGCTCGAACCAGACATCTCAGACTACTGATCTAGGATCAATGGCCAAGTCGCACTGACTGACCACTGTGAGCCGTGAGATCAAAGTAATCCTAGCTCAGCATTCAGACAACTTGTGAACACTGGCTGATGTATATGTGTGTGTGTGTGTGTGTGTGTGTGTCTGTATTGGTGTAGAAGCCCTGAAGATTTGCATATTATTTGCTAGAGAAATTTGTCTATCCAAATTCCCAAATGGCGAGCACTATCAAGATCAGAATGGTAAAATAGTGTTCTTTCTGGTGCACGCAATCAAAAGCATTTAAAAGGTGAATTAGAGGAGAATGGATGTTTTGTAAATGTTTGTATATTCACATTTGATAGTGCTCTGAATATGTCCTCCAGGGGGTTTGGATACACAAGATTTGACTGAATGTTTCTTAAGATATTAACTCTCTGTGTGCATGTACGTATGCTTGTGTGTGTGTGTTTGTGTGTGTGTGTGTTTGTGTGTTCGTGTCTGTCTCTGCAGCCATCAGAGGCTTCTCCCCGCAGCATCGGATCAGCAGTTTCGAGGAGGCCAAAGGTCTGGACCGGATCAACGAGAGGATGCCACCGCGGCGCGACGGCGTCAACAGCGTGGGCCTGTCAATGGGCCGCATGAACATGGGAGAGCCCAATGGGACGGACAGCAACAGCAATATAGAGTGATGGACATACACTCCCACAAGCCCAAACCTGCAGTTACAACACTGATATGGTACCATATTTATAAGATACCTGTACATAGGCATATATACACCAGAAAAAAAGGCATCACACAGCGACACAGTATTTCATTCACTCAATAGGATCACACAACATCACACACATATGCAAACAGACACACATGATTACTGCCCCCCTTCCCAATGCCCTCAGCTGTATGTAAAGGCATGAGTGTACCTGGACGTTACCACCAAAGGCTGAGTCTCTTCACTGTACTGATCAGCCCTATTTAGAGAAGTACCACTCCCATGTCACTGCACAACAACAAGGAAAAGTACTACTAAAACAGTCCCCATGCTAAACAGGAGGAGCTGCAGTTCACCTCGTATGTTGGGGATCACCAGTGTAGGCATGACGTGGCTGTCTCTGTGGCATGTGTCGTGTCTGGCGGGATCAAGTGTTTGCACATTGGGGTGGGGGGGTTGTTAGTGGCAATCAAGGAAGGTTGGGACGTTAAAGATTTGCCTGGTTATTTTTCATGTTTGCATTGCGAAACAGGAAATGGAACCAAACCTTCTGTGGGTTGATTTTATATGGTTGTAATTGCTCTTGCCTGCGTGCACATGCTTCAACATGTAACGTAATGTCCGTGAGGCATTTGAAAATTCCTCCTGGTTTTGCAAACACGGGCAGATCTGGTCCTAAAGCAGGCAGCGGGTGAGAAGAGTTCGAACATGCAGTGTGGTGTGGTGTGGAGGTCTGTCTGTCGGCGTGAGATAATCTCGGCTGCCGTCTAATCTGAGTCCTAGCTGACCTTTTCTTCTCGGGAGGAGATTCCCGTTTTGCTTTTGTAGCACTGCACCCGTCCTCCAGCTGAAGTGAAGTGGAGGATCCCCCCTCCCCGAACCATCCACCCCCCAAAACTCTGATCCCAGGCTAGTTAACTCTAGTGGAAAGGCCTGACACCTGGGCCGGATCAGATCTGAGGTGTTCCTCCCTACCTACCATGTGTAAATAGGATACAGAGAGAGGCTCTATTGCACATCTGATGCATATGATCACACAATGCACGATGCAGTATAGTGGAATTAAGATGCTTTCTGTCTCTGAGGGGGCCGGGGGGAGTTGAAATGTGAAGTCATTCTCTATCCATTCTCTTTCTACATCCTCCTTTCTGTCTGCTTCTAAACAGCAGCATTGGCTGGGAATCTCCAGCCTTAATAGCAGGAATTGATATTTCACACAGGAAACTGACTCTTGTGGTGAAGGTAGCAGCCAAGACAACAGAAGAAGTCAGAAGAAAAGGTCTTTGTAAAGCATTTATATTAACGCATCAGTGCATGCAGAGTTAAGTTCTTTGATAATAATGTGAAGATTATATTTGTGCTCTGTGTTTCACTATGGTAGGAATTTTTTTCTGGTTTTCTGGTTGATATAAATGAACTGAGGAATAATGAATTATTTATTTTGTACATAATGTTAATTTATTTTTTGTATTCATTTTGTGTTATGTTTTTTTCTTTTTCTTTTTTTTCACAACCTGTGTTTCCGGTTTCTTTCGACACTGTACAGAATGACAGTAAGCTACTATTCAAAGTGTCGAGTCCACGTTCTCTCCTCTTTTCTTTGTCGATGTACAGGAGTTGTTTTTAAATGATAAATATGAATAATGATAAACAAATATTAAACTAGCAATGACGAATGACCATACTATATACAGAGGCACAGGCATTCAGGCAGCCAAAGCATGATTGCATGGTTAAAATTTGAGCTGTTCAAAGCAAAAAGCAGCAAGACACATTTAAACAGAAGAGCCGGTGTGTTGCCGTCACGATTTAAAGGAAAAAAGTGTACTCTCTCTGATCATGACTCTTGATGATTCCTCATGTTATTTGATGATATTTATGATTCTATGATTATTATGATTCTATTTATTATGGACATTATTCTTAATATTTAAGCTCTCTCTCTCTGCTGGTTGCTCTTCATGTTTCGTTGCTCCTTGGTTGATCTTGTGCTTCTTTGGGAGAGGTGAACCCCCCTGGGAGACCCTGTGCCATAGAAATGTTGCCACGGTCCTCTCTCTCTCTCTCTCTCTCTCTCTCTCTCTCTCTCTCTCTCTCTCTCTCTCTCTCTCTCTCTCTCTCTCTCTCTCTCTCTCTCTCTCTCTCTCTCTTTCTTTCTCTCTCTCAGTCCTCTCTCTCTCTCAGTCCTTCTCTCTCTCTCTCTCTCTTTCTCTCACAGTCCCTCTCTCTCTCTCGGTTTGACTCCCCCAGTCACTAACACTGTAAGCATGCCCCATGGGACGATCCACTTTTTTACTCTTGAATAAAATATGCATGAACCTTTGAAATCGATACCTTGTCTTTATTTCCTCCATACTGTAAAGGCTTACTCTAACCATGATCATATATTTGCCTAACTCTTAACCTAACCTAACATTAATTCTTCACCTTATAATGTAATGATTAACATTATGAGGACTTGCTTTTTGTCCCCATAAGGGAGACAAGTCCACACACACACACTGATGCCATAGAGAAACTCTCAATCAAAACCAGTCAAAAACCGGCAATACCTGTTCACAGAAGAACATGAACAATATGCTTCAGGCAGTGAACACATATGCTAAAGACACATTATCACTCATTGGGCCTCATCCACCCACCGGTCTTAAGAAGAAAAGTCTTCTTAAAACCCACTTACGCAGTTTTGACAACTAAAATGCTTGTGAATAATCAGTAATTGTGTTATTTACTTCTTTAATTCTACAGTTATAAAACAATTTAAACTTGCACAATATTTGATCATTTTTATCTTTAATAAAGAAAGACAAGTTTCAGTGCATATTACAGTTGTTTTAAACATATGACCCCCCATCTTTAGGTTTTACATACTGGTGTTTATATACATAGTTGTACGGCTACAGCTTTTATTTAAGATGTTCCCTCCAAGTGTGGCCTATTAATTCTGAAAACTGAATATTATCTGTTCTGAGAGGAGAGATGGTTAAGGAGAGGCTGTGGTGCTGACTGCTCTCGGGTCTGTTTATGCAGAGCTCCCTGATTGTGCACCGAGTGGCACCTTCACCCAAATATTATTGAAAACATTTTGTCTGAACCTGACCCAGCATGTCCGGTCCCGATGGTCCCTTCAGCTGAGGGTTCACCTGCAGTGCTGTGTTTCCAATGATGGACAGCTCCAGCTCAGATAACTCTGCACCATCCCTCTCTCTCTCTTCTGTGTTTGAATTGAATTCTGAGATCAAACCAATATAGGTGACTTTCAATAGATACAGCTCTCACTGAAGGTGTAACTGCATTCCAGCTATCCTTTTTTTGTGCTATTTTATGTCGACTGCTGACACAACAAAATATCACATCCCCTGATTTAATTATCAAGTATTGATTATAAAGGGCCCATTCTAGGGTGAATAAAACAACAATTTGTATAGTTTAGATGAAACACACTCGCGAAAACAAAAAATTTAAATTCTGTCAATGGATCCCTTTCACCTAAATCTTACACACTGGACCTTTAACCAAATTTGGATCCTCCTTTGGCAAATTAACACACTAAAAACAATGTCTAAATAAAATACTGAAATGAGAGACGACCTGCAACTCCCTCAAACCCCTCAACAGAGGTCCAAAGACTTGTAGAGACAAAGAGCAACAAAGAACAATATCCTGTGTGAGACACGCCTCACAGAGGATGTTGTTACACTTTTATGTACAGATGACGCAAAGAAACAGGCACCAACACCTTCTCAGTTGTCAGATACTTGGCAACAGCTTTAACTGAAAGTAAAAGTAAAAAAATCTAATAGTTTGACTGTGAGAAATCTTTGCGCTTTCCCTCTCTAAGCTCTGAGAATCTGAAAACAAAGACGCACAACTGGTGTTGTTGAAACGAGGAGGTACACTGTATATACACACAGATTAACTACAGCATAGAGAGCATGGTTACTGTTGTGGCTGATTGGTGTACAGAGCGGAGGGAAATGTGAACCAGTGCACACGTGATCAAATGGAGTGTGTACAGGCAGAGGGCTGATTTACCGGTTATTAAAAGTGAAAGTGTTGGACTACGATAAAAGGTCGGGGACAGGAGAGGAGGAAAGGAGAGGCAGAAGAACAAGAGAAGGAGTCTCTCTAATCAGGATCCAGAAAACTAACCAAGGTGTGTCTTTTCTTACATTTCTTTCTGTTGTTTCATTTTATAATTCCCCTTTCATAGATTTAGACAAACCGGTCCAAGTTATGTTTAGACTTTTTGCATGACTTAAAACAAAGGACAAGAAGAGGCAACACAGATTACAGACCTTTCTCCGTGAGAGTATGAGCTGCCACAAATTGGGATTACAAATTTTCTTCTTGAGACAGGTGACTCAGAACATTTTAAGACGCATTATTATTTTTGACAGAGGTTGGCCAAAGCATTCATTCATTAAAAGGTGGCACAACTAAAGACAAACTTGCACCTGTTTTAGGATGGTGTGTACATTAAAAATTGGACCTTCTGAATTAGACAGAAGGTAGGGGGTGCCGATTGTAAAGCACATGCTGAAGATAACAGCAACTTGTCACCAAATTTAGTTCTAAAACATGTTAAAATGTGGTGTGTATTTTTTTAAGTCACCTTTTTACCAGATTTATGACAATATCTATATATATATATACATATCTTGTAAATAAATATTGAAGATGATATCAATGTTAAATGTAAATATTAAATTTCAACCTTATGTCAAATGTTAAATCTAAATGTTCAACGTTAAATCTAGAAGGTGGAACTTACAGGAAGTGTTCGTCGCCACCTTTTTTTTTCTCAGTCGGTAAAGGCGTTGTTGAAGTCTCACTTGACTTCCACATTAGACTTCATTCAGATGGGTTTGTTTAGGTTTTTTCTTTTTTCAGCTAGCTCTGCATACAAAGTGTTACAGCTGTTTTTTTTATAAAAGGACTCCTGACACCAGATGTCTCTTCCCCCACAGATGCAATGCCACCGAGATCAAGACGCTCTCATCCCGAAGCCTCGTGGGACTTTGCCTAAGATGTGTGCAGCGGTACTGGTTGCCATAACAGTGGGATGCATCATGCTTCTGTCTCCTGAAAGGTTATTTGAAAGGGTTGCTATGGTAATACTCAGCCTGACCCTTGGCCCTCTGCTGCACGGGCTCTGTCTGCTGGCAGAGGAGATGCTGTACCATTCAAACACAAGGTGAGAGATCAGTTGGAGTAAGAGAGGAGACAGATTCAAGTGTTCAATGCTTGTGCTTGTGTTTTCTTTTGATATATCTCTAAACAGTACCTTTATTTAAGTATCGTTGAAAGCCATTTTAATTGATCTTTTAACTTAAACCATGTCTCAGTGATCTTGCGTAATATCTGGCTTGTTGCTCAAATCCGGTGAAAACCTGATTCTTCGCTCTAGTGATGCAACTTTACTGTCTGGTTAACTCTTTCCATTCTGGACAGAGTAGATCAGTTTTAAATAAGAACCGTATGCTGCCAAACCCTTTCTGTCAATGTGGTTACATGAAAACATGTAAGTGGAGGACACACACAAACTGCCCTCATTCCTTCAGTTTATATATTTTTTTTTCTTACCAGGTATCGAGGTAGAGGGCTACTGAGCCATGTGCTTCCTGCCTGTGGCTTGGAGGGAAAGACTTTGCTGACTGCCGGGATGGCAGGTCTTCTGCTCTACCTGAATGGACAACCACTGTCCAACCAAGGCCAGGGCTGGAAAGACCTCCTTCTGGCCTCAGCTCTTTATGCTCTGTTTAAGAGCCTGGGCTTCCTGGTGAGATACAGACCTGACACACAAACACAAACACCACTGGTTTTGTATTTTCTGGGGTCTTGACCCTTCCACTTTAGTACAAAGACAAAAAAATATATATTTGAATCATTACATGACAGATGTTTAAGTGTCCTTTCAGGCTGACATTAGTAAACATTAAAATATTGAAAGCTGTAACATCCAACAATGTGCTCTGGGGAATGTAATTCATAAGCAATTTGAAAAAGATAGACTACAACAACCATCGCACAACATAGAAAAACATCGGTACAACAGCAGGCATCACTTAATGCACAGTAACTGTCATTATCTCGGGTAAGTTCAGGCCTAGTTGACAGGTTGGGTAACAGCTCTCTGTCTGTGTTCCAGAGAATACTTAAATCCTTATAACAATGAGTCAGTGCCATTCAGTTTCTGTTTCACTACTAGTCACTGTCTCATAAAAATGTTTCCGATGTGGCTAAGAAAAGACAGTTTTGAGAGGGCGAATGTTCAGTACTGTCACACCCAGACAGAAATGAAACACTGGTGTTAGTACAACATCTAACATGACATCCATGGAGACATTTCACCAGACATTCCATCGAATGTGGCTCTGGCTTGGCTGGTTCCACTGCTTTGCTTTACAGTTTTACCTGAATGCCATTACCCGCACCCTGATCCGATGCACAGCTGCTCTCCCTTTTGTCCACCTCTACTTCGAAGACAAAGGGTTTCGATATAACTGTGATCGTACAGGCAAGACTACAGGATCATTAGAGGGTGTATTACATCATATCAGGCCAACCTCCTTCGTAACATAAGTCCCAACATTCCAATAGATTCAGTCCAACATCACCAAATTGTACACACATTTTCAAATAACAAATTAAAACCATAATAATGAGCACTTGGACCTAGATTTGATGTGTACTTTTTAATGTAGTCAATGTCCCATATGGTTTCTGACCTGTACTAAAGTAAGTCACCAGGGGGCGATCAAGACAATTTGGCTTAGGTTTAGGATAAGCTGTCCTGTCATCTATCTTTATATACAGTCAATCTTCTACACTTAATTTCGGTAAAACCATTAATAATAAATTCTACATCTTAAACCCCAAAAAAAATTCCTGACTAGTTAGACCTGTATCAATGAGTCTCCCTTCCTGGACGACAGAAAAAGGAGTCTGTCTTCACAACCCAGGCAAGTTTAGATCATTATATACCAGATACTTCATAATCTTAGAGTTAACTTTACTTTGAGGACTACACTTCAGACAGAATAGTCTATATGTAAGAACACTTGCTGGGGGATCGGTTGATTGTAATTGATATATGTGGAGTAACAACAGACTCCATATTCATCTTCATCAGCGAGAATGACAATAGCACTAATTCTGTCCTCAAAGAATTGAGCCATTTTGTACAAAGCTTCCCTCAGACTCTTTACAGAAACTTACAGCGTTATAGATTAGGCTCAGCTCTGTCTCTCTGTGTCCTGTTTTTGTCCTGATTAGGAAAGGGCAGTTTGGTACAGGAATGCCCTTTTCTCTTGCCAAAGGGTGTCAGGCAGCTCCCGAGCAGAGGTTGAGGTGTTGTGATGTGCTTCCAGCTGTTTACTGTATGTGGTCGGTGTGTAGGGTCCGTCGGAGGTGGAGGTGTCAGACATCTGCGAGGGGAGGAAGATGAACGTGGCCCACGGCCTGGCCTGGTCCTTCTACCTGGGCTACATGCATTTGGTGCTGCCACGTCAGTAACGCCACAACACACACACACATGATGGGCATCTGGATTATGCTCCTGGTCTCTGAAATAAATCACCTATAATTAGAATACCAGAATGTGTGGATTAACACAATACCATACCATTTTACCATTTTAACAGTGCAAGTAGATATATGCCTGTTAATCAGGTAACTTCAAACCTCAGACATTCATCTTTGGTGACACTCAAGAGGTTTAGAGGGCTACAGCATTGCACTAGGGTATTAGGGCCCCTAAAGGGAATAAATATATTCTCAGAATAAGGTCATAGTACTGTGAGGAAAAAAGTCATACATTTATGAGTAAAGTCATAATTTAAAAAGTTTATAAAACAACACCAGTTGTGATTCTGTGTTTTCGGATTCTCAGAGCTCACAAAGATTCCTCACAATAAAAATATAAATAACATTTGTAACATTTTGTAGCAAAAAGGAGAACCAGTGCTCACTGGAATTTCACAATAATGCTCTTTTTGTATCTAGAGAAAGTACAAGTTCACAGAAAGGATAACCTCCCAGCCGACCTAACATTGCCTCCAAGACTGGGTGCTTCTTTCTTTAGAGTAGACAGATTTTTCAAAAGAAGAAGTATTTCATTTTTGTGTGAAACTTTAACTTAAGAATAATTTATCATTCCTCATTTTAACATAGCCAACGTCCAGATTTTCTGATATTCCTCCTGTAAAATGACGAGTAGCCTAAAATTATGACTTTCTTCATGTAAAATTATGACATTATTCTGATGATATTACAAATTTATTTTCGAAAGCTTGAAATATTTTTTTCTTTGGCATGGCCCTAATATTACAACATAGTATTGAACTTTGCACTGTGTTGTAGTAATCCTACAGATATAAATGAAGGTGAATGAACAGACTAGTGTGTCCTTCCAGGTTTGGAGAATTCCATCGCATCATTTCATTCCAGCCATCAATGGAGCGGCTCCTCTTGGGGTCGTGGCTCCAAGAAGCTCCTGATCCTCATTCCTCTCAACGCCAACATCTCGCACAAGTTAGAAGATGAGGACGACAACATTAGTTTTTACGACAACCTCCCAAACAGCGAGATTGACAGGGCAGGGGTCCGGGGCCGGGTCTACAAGCACAGCGTCTACAGAGTGGTGGGCGAGGACGGGAAGGTAAATAACTGCATGATCGTTTATTTCTAAAGTTCCACTGTTACATGTTTACACATTAAATTGATAAGAAGTTCATCTGTATCATATTCCAGGCAGATAAATATACCTCCCAGGGAAACTGCAGCCTCCATGCTGAACTTCTTGTGCTATAATTCAACTCCGTGTCTGTCCTCTTATTGCCAGTGTAGGCTGAGAGACTCAGTGTGCTGATATTTTCTCCTCTGATCAGATTTGTAAAGACTTCTCATCTTGAATGCGACAGAGAGAGAGAGAGAGAGAGTCACAGGAAAGTGACAGACTCAAGGGACTGTTTCTGTATATTGTTTTTTTCAGTATTTTAAGAAAGTACTTCAATGTGTTCTATATTCAATGTTTTTGATGTAACAAATCTGACAGTGACTGGGCTCAGAACTGGCTCTGTATTCCAGTGAAGGGAAAGGAAGGTTGGGGCTGCATGAAAACATCCCGTGTTTTATGTCAGACCAAAAATAGCCTCCAGTTATTTCAAAGTGATAACCAGAACAGATTTGTGGCTGTATTCTACAGAAAATAAGATGATGTAAGTAAAAATCACACATTTTGGTGATGACAATTTTAAGGTGTTGACCTGGGCTCCAAATTCCCCTGATCTGAGTTTAATCTATTACTGAAATGTTAAATTGAGACTTATAATACTGTCTTACATCAAGTATAATAATGAATAAAGTAATGAGTAATCAGTAAAGAACATTATCAGTAAAGAAACTTATTGTTTCTTGAGAATCTGCCTTTCGACTTTCTTTCCCATAATGCTATGACTTTATTCTTTAATCGGCCATAATATTCTGTCGTACATTCTTGCTCTGACAAAAATGAGCAGTTTTTGTCTTACATTCTTGTAATACAAGAGAGGTTTTCTTCCACCCACCACAGGTGATAAGTGTGAAAAATGCTGTGATGTTCACCATACTAACTAACAAAACTTTATTAAGTTTGGAAAAATCAAATATCGAAGGAAACTTTCTGCTCTAGGTGATGAGGTCAACTCAAACTTTTACGCTATTAAGAAAGAACCAACTAATTATTGGGCCTACTCCCGTTCAGTGACTGTGTGAACTGTAATTTTAGTGGAGCGTTTCCAGTTTTACTTTTACAATGCAAGTGGCTTTCAACCATTTATGCAGTGCTATTTCTGTCATTCATCATTCATACACACTGGAGGAACCAGGGATCAAACCATCAACCATGTGGATAGGGACCGACACGCTCTCTAGTGGGCTGCTGTGGAGTTTATGTTTGTGTTTCTGGCAGAATTGATGTGGAAATGGTTCATTGCATTGAATGGACTGAAATGCTGAATTAAACTATTCCCAGACATTTTATAAAAAGGGTTCATCAGCAAATTGCAGCACACTCACCAACAGTCTTCACAGTATGTAAAAAAAAAACAGCAGAACTGTTTATGTCAGCTCAGCTAATGTCAGAACTTGCCCTGACATTAGCTGGGGTGCTTTTTGAACCAAATTACAATTTGTTATTTCACTACCTTTAAGAAACTTAATTTAATTACTTGTGACAATTTGTACATTGAGACACAAATATCTAATATTTAGTCCAGTACAGTGCCTTCACCTGCCATTTTTACCTACCATACACAGCATGAGCACCTCCTCCTGGCTGAACCTGATAATTCACCAGTGGAAGAACAATTTATTGTAATACAGTTACTACACCATCTATCCGTCAAACACGTAATCAAAATTTTCTGTTGCGAGAAGGTCACAAGCTTTTCAAAGATCATCTGTCTAGGGAACGTATCCACCCCTCTGTTGTTGTTTAATGTGTGTATTCAGATTTGTGTTTGCGTGTTTGTGTCAACAGGCCCGTGAGTGTGTAGTGGAGTATGCCACACCTTTGCTGACACTCTACAAAATGTCCCAGGAGAGCAGTGCTGGTTTTGGGGAGTCTGAGCGCAGGCAGCAGGTGCTGATCTTCTTCAGGACCCTGCAGAACATCCTGGAGCAGTCGCTGGAGTGTCGAAACCGCTACACACTCATCCTGCTCAATGGTCAGGGGGGCCGCTATGTGTCTGTATATGTTTATGTCTCTTGCCACACGGTGTGAGACAGACTGCTTGTCAGGGCATTTCAGTTTTTAGATTATCTAGTGACTCCCCACAAAGACATTCAGGATTTTGGTGTTATGGTTTATGACTAAAATAAAGAATGAAGGTCAAGACTGTTGAAAACATGGTGAACTCAAAACAGTGAAAGTAATTAGAGGCAGTGTGTTCAAACAAACCTCAGACTATGTTTTCCTCTTCCTCTAGATGAGCGTCAGGACGACCCTCACTTCCTGTCCAAGGCCATCCTCACACACCTGCAGCAGCAGGAGAAAGAGGAGTTCTGCGTCACGCCTCCTCCCAAACCGGACATGGCGAACCCGTTAGCGAACACTTCAAGCGTGCAGCCGAGTGCGTTGCACGTAAACGGCAGGTGGCAGCACCCAGAGCCACTGAGCAGGGAGCCCACCATCATGATCAGCCTGGAGAGGCCTCGACCCCTGAAAGTACCTGTCGAAACCAGCGAACATTAACATGGACCAACATTAACATGCTCAGACCCACAGTCAGAGGAATATAAACACACACACGCACGGTCGCACACATTATCATACTCAATTTATAACATACAATATTCTTCTTACATTAGTTTGAAGAAAATCTGAAATCTAATCTGAAAATATTAAATAAATAAAAGAGAATTCTCAGAAAACGGGTTGTGTTTAATCTGTAATGAATAATTTGTTCCCAGTTCTTAGAGAAAGATGCAGCCTGACCAGTGACCAGACATGTCACCCTAGATTAATATGTGTACAATATATTACTGTCCTTGATAGCAAACGTGGAAACTATCACAACAACTTGGGAGCAGTCCTGTCATCCATCTTTAAGTATGGGACAGTCTGAAGAGGGAGTGCCCTATGCTTTAGTGCGACGTCAGGGTTGCAACTTGACAAAGTTGTTTAGAAGAGTTTGCCATTGTCCTTCCCCCTGAAGACACCAGGTCATGATCTTCTGCCAACATCCAGTCAATACATATAGTTCAATTAATCATCTGGAGTAGCACAAAGGCTGTATGAGGTCCTGTACTCTGGCTGATGCTACCAGACGGCTCACTGAATAGTCTTAGCCTCATTTCTAAAATATAACCGTGGTGATGTCTCAAACAAATCCCAGCAGCTAATTTTGAACAATGACCAGGTTAATACATTCAAATTGTGCCGTAAATCCTCCACATGGGATTAAAGGCATGACATGTTGATTTTATAATTGTTAAGTATAAGGACCCTATCATTTTGAAGGCAAAATGGTGAAGTCAAGTCACAGATAAACCTGAACAAAGAAAAGACGGGACAAACACTGAGGACAGTTTAGGAAGGTTCAGATCAGCACATATTGTGTGAGGGGAGACCGGGGGGGAGAAAACTATGTTCAAGTGTAAACAAAAGAAGCAGTCAGGAGACACCTGACAGCATGCCTGTTTATCTGCATATCACATGTACACACACACACATCATGACCAGCAGCGCTGCAGCTGAAACAGGACGGTGAAGTTGCATCAGATGTGTTAACAGCTCGCATGTATTCCTCGACAGGGGAGGAGGACAGAAGGATGTGATCCAAACCACACTGCATTAGCAAGACACATTTTTGAATACTACACACTGAGACCATTACATAGGGACTGCCTCGCTCTCTAGTGGGCTGCTGTGGAGTTTATGTTTGTGTTTCTGGCAGAATAGATGTGGAAATGGTTCATTGCATTGACTCGGCTGAAATGCTGCATTAAACTATTCCCAGACATTGTATGAAAAGGGTTCATCAGCAAATTGCTACACACTCACCAAGAGTCTTCACTGTAGACCCTATTTTTCTAAACCTGCCCTGACATTAGCTGGGGTGCTTTTTGATCCAAATTACAATTAGTCATTTCACCACCTTTAAGAAACTTAATTGAATTAGTTGTGACAATAATTTTGAAATTTTATAATGCCATTGTTTAGAATTTATTTCACCTTAAATATTAGTGTAATAGGCAATAAATTCTGATCTTGAGCATATATTGAGACATTTAGTGACGTTTTTGTTTAACAAAGGTAATTTGTACAATGAGACACAAAAATCTAATATTTAGTCCAGTATAGTGCCTTCACCTGCATCTTTCCCTACCGCACACAGCATTAGCACCACCTCCTGGTTGAGCCTGATATTTCACCAGTGGTAGAACAATTTATTGTAAAACAGTTACTACACCATCTATCCGTCAAACACGGCAATCAAACATTTCAGGTGCGAGAAGGTCACAAGCTTTTCAAAGATTATCTGTCTGGGAATGTATCTTCATGGTGAAAGCACTTGTTACAATGCATCTAATCTGCTGAGTTTAGCACAAAGCACCACACAGTGTGGACAAATCAGGTGTTAGATTGTGTGACCTTTGACAGAATCAGACCAGCTGTTTCCCCATGCTTTCAGTCTTAGTGCTACTGTTTTTTCTTTCATATTACATAGACAGGCATGAGAGCTGTACCATTTGTTTCACCTGAATCTAAGTTAATTTCCAAGAAGTGTCACAAGTCAAGAAGTTTTGAAAACACTGTTTGAGAATACAGGGTGTGGCAGAAGACCATGGCAAGGAGCTGTTGCTTTTCAGCATTTTATTCCCTTCCTAAGAAACATAAAGTCCAAACCAAACACAAATCTCAGCACTTCCTGCTGGCACCTCGGCTTTGCAGTTTTATTGAACAGGTTTAAAATTCACTCTTCTCGCTCCACATGGACAGATCTGTGATGAACCATGAATGACACCTTTGATAACAGAATCTGAACAACGCAACAAGTGCTTTCTTTTCAGCAGAACTCTCAGGACCTCAAACCGACATTTAACTTTCTTTTCTCCTTTTAATTTTACTATAATCAATATACTGCTGGGTTTTTTCCTGTTGTCATCTGAACATTCACTTGTAGCATCATTTAAAAAAATGTTGTACCTATTGTTTTTATATATTCTAACTAGTTTGAGCACTGCACGGTATTGTGAAGTATTTAACTGCATTAAGCAGATATACGAGGGTATGTCAATAACTTGTGTTCCACAGCACACTGATAAGAGTTTGTGTTTTGACCACGTTTACCCCCAGAAATGAGGTTTGATTTTATTGCCGTTTTTCTGACTGTTAGCAGCATTACGCAAAACTGCTGAGTTTATATCATTAAAACTTTGTGGATAGGTGGGACATGACTCATGGAAGCACCTGTGGAGTCTTTCCTGATAAACAGATGGACCCAGGAATGTTATTTCAGAGATAAAGTGTTAACAGTGGTGTAGATAACTGTGTGTCTTTTCTTCACCCGTCTAGTTTGTCTTCATTTAGGATTTAAAAAAACAACACTCAGCTGCAGACATGTGAGTTCTTTTCAAATCAGATACAGGAGACTGGTCTGACCTGTTCTCCACCAAAAACACAACATCCCGACCAGCTGACATCAGCTGGAACTGTGGATGGAGGACACTGGCAGAGTTTAAACACAGTATGAGACTGACTGTTTATTCACAGGAGATTTCAGGAGACTGGATATCAGTGACCTGCACTCATGTTGCAATGATATCTGATTCAGTGATTACTGACACACTTGTTGGTCGTCATACTGGCTCATGAATGACTCAAGTCATCCATGACTTCATGAAACATTAAATCTGTGACCTTCATCACACAGAAATATTTGTTCAAGATAATTTTGATGCATCAGATTAGGTGTTCATTTGGAACACAGAAAAAGACACACAGTTAGCGTTTACTCTAAAGAGGGAATAAAAATGAGCACACACACAGACAAATTTCCTTTTGGTAATGTCGTGAGGATATGCCGTAAGAAAATCCTGTAGTTCCCCTGCAGGTCTGGAGAGAGACACTTCCTCCTTCGGTGTCAGGTCTTTGTGATGACAGCATCAGATCATAACGTGATTGGTTGGCAGCTGTGATGTAACAGAAGCAGGGACATCCCCAGGAAGGTGAGTCAGAGGTGAACCAATTCAGTCCGTCTGTTCATGTCATGCAAGTAGGATATATTACACTTAAATCACACATCAGATCTAGACGAACAAATTATTCAAGTTGATGATCTTTACTGATGTAATTTGTATTATTTGTTGAGAACAAATTGACAAAACAACAGTCAATGGAAACCAAAATCATCAACCCATTGAGGGCTGGATTCAAAACCACGCCGGAAATCTAAGTAAATGATTTTAATCACAGGCTGATCCAACTTGTGTGAATTTCATTAGGGCAACTCATAATGTGACTCAGTAGTGTTTATGGCCTCTGTGGGCCTATAATGCACTTCAGACAATGTCTGGACATGCTCCTGATGAGTCGGCGGCTGGTGTCCTGGGGGATCTCCTCCCAAACCTGGATCATCAGTGAACTCCTTGACAATCTGTGATGGTACTTGTAAATTAGCAGAAACCGGTCCTGCTACTGGGTTCTACGGCCTTTTCCAGCTCTCCTTGTATAGCGGCTGGCCTCTGGGTGTCTCCTCTGTGCTCTTGAGACTTTTCCTGGAGACACAGCAAAGCTTCTTGGGACCGCAGGTATGGATGTGGCATCCTGGGGGAGCTGGACTAGCTGTGCACCAAACACAAACACTTGGTCTTCCTGAATGGACAGATTGATCCCTGAAGTTTAACTGACTCTGTGTTATACTGTGATGATGTAAGTGTTCCTATCATGTTTTGGAGCATATATGCATATACACATACATACACATATTTGTATATACTTATATGACAACTGGCATGATGACACATGTGTAAATATATATGTGTGTGTGTGTGTCTGTTGTGGGTCACACCAATGTACGTCTCTTTGTATTAAACAGGAGGAAATATGTGCCCAGACTTTCCATATTTGTCACTAGTACCATTTAACTATATGGCCTAATGTATATTATATACTTTATTTAGATAGCACACTATCAGTGTGACAGAACATCTTTATAATAAAATTAAATAAAAGATATCTGACAAAGATACATATAGTGACTTATTGGAATGCAGATTAAAAAACGTAAACAGACGACAAAGATCTTAAAGGTTAGGAATGTAATCACATCTTAACACTTATTTTGAAACTGATCAGTCAATGAAAAGCAGCAACAACAAGTGTAATGGTTTACATTTCCTTGATCCTAGTTTGACTGTTCTCCTACTCTGTAATAAGATGAGGAACCAAGGTGTGTTTTAATGACGTCTGTATGTTTGTCAACCCATTGTGAGCCTCTTTTAGGTGAATGTGTTTCATAGCGGTGGGAGTAGCGTCCTTGGGCGCTATATAAATTCAAGCTATTATTGTAAAGCTTACGCATGATACAATCCTGAGTTTAGTGGATACGCCTCCGTTGCTCCACCAGGTGTGTGCGTGCGTTTGTGCGCGTAAATCAAGAGTGTCAGAAAATCTTACTCACCTGTGAGTAAGGTAGGGCTCATGCTACCATGTCTAGACCAGACACACACATACACACACACACAGAGCCTCGGGGGAAACTAGAAGTAAATTAGATTTACTGTGACATGGTCATAAAGATGAATTAAAGTGTTTCATCTAACCAGAAGAGATAATTTGAAGGAACTAGTATTTTTCACAAAAGTTTTCTTCTATTTACTGTTATAGTGACCTTGTTTGACTATACAGTACATATGGCAGATTGGTCATAAATGGTCAAACTGTTCTCGCCAACTGTTATGGTAAGTTGCTTTGGATAAAAGCATTAGCTATATGTAATGTAATCTAATGTAAAAGAATGCCGAGAACTCAGTCTTTCCCCAATCTGGATTTTTCCTTAATGCAAGAAATACTGAGACGACCTAATTTTACCTTATTATTGACATGTTATTGCTTTGTTACTCTAATAAATGTCAATAAGAAAAACTGGACCCTAAAGAAAACAACTGACTTGTCTGTGGCCTAAGAACCTGATACATTTAGACATGAATTCAGCAATTTAAATTGTTTGCAATAGTAAGAAAATAAAATCACCAAAGATTCCCTGAAGGTTATTTAATGATTCCCACCAGCTTTTGTTGGTTGTCAGTTTGTGTTGTGTCTTTGAAAAGATAATAAGGACCTCCTCAAACCTGGAGCCTTTAGTGCTTTTGACAAATAAAAGGTGGGGCAACTCTGACTATCCCTCTGTCTGGACCGATTTAGAGAGACTCCTCTAAATGCATCCAGACTGGACAACCCTCTGGTGGAACCATTTAAACATAAAATACTTCAAAATAACCATTGGAGTTCATTCAGTGTTCAATGTAAATAATAAAACATCTGTTAGCAGCTGCATGTTAAATTGTTCATGATCTGTCCATGGGAAATTAAGGACCCTTAAAAAATGTCTGTAACTGTCAATCAATCCAATCAATAGGTTAATGATTGGATTATCTCACATAACAGAAGATGATACAAATTAAAAAAATGGATTAATCAATTAATTGACTTATTGATTGAGCTACAGTATTTAAGCTGCATTAATTTTAGCTGAGTGTGCTTAATAAAGTGACACCAGACTGTGTGTCTTAGATGCAAGATTTATCTGATCAAATTAAAATATATTTGATAAATACACTTTTAATACTTTAAGCATATCAAAAAGTAGCTCCTTACTTTTACAAACGTAGAAGCAAATGGATCACTTTTACATTAATACTTTAAGCATATTTAAAAGTTATTCCTTACTTTAGCTGGTGCTTTTACTTTCAAGAACGCACTTACTTTTACTAAAGTATCAAGTTTATGTGGTACTCTTACTTGTAATACTCAATTATATTTAAAAGTACTCGGGTAGAAATGTTAATGTGGTTCTCGAGGACATTTATGCCAGTGTATTAGTACTTTAACTGTTAGTTCGTGTATTCTCGGCCTCCTCACCTGTGTAATGCCCGGACATGTTGCGTGTTGCTGGAACCTTCTGGATGGACGCGGCCAACTCCGCCCACACTCTCAGTTGATGCAACCTGCGGCTCCTCCGGTTTAAAAGCACCGCTCCCTCCGCCTCGGCTCATCCACATCGACTTCATACATGGAGAAAACATACCGCGTACGTTCGGAGGAGAAACCGGAGCTCAGTCAACTCGAACCAGAACCAGGATGGTGTTTGTCGCGGCCCTGCTCTTTGGACACGGAGCGTCCGTCCTGACGAAGCCGGAGCACAGCGTGACGGACATGATAGGAAAGTACTGGTCCCAGCTGACATCCCCGGGCACCGAGAGCAGCTCTACCCGGCGGGGAAGCGTCGACAGCTGGGACGAGAGAGACAACAACTCACGCTGTAAGTAGTTTAAAAAGTTAACTATCACGTTTAACTCTGAAATTATATTAAATGGTTCATTTCAGAACAGTCGTGGAGGTCAGCTCTAGTTGACCCCCATAACCTAATAAATTAAATATAAATCCGCTAACTGAAGTTAAATAACCTTTATTGGAAATGGTCCTATACTATTGGCGGAAGGACACTTTAATTCCCTAATCCACCTGACAGGGATGAGTCTGATGCAAGTGAATCGGGTCTTGGATCAGCTGATCAGCAGATTCAAACATCACTTCCTGGGTTTCACTCACGTGACCATGGTCAAAGTTGAGATGAAAGTAGAATGACAGCAAAAAGGTCGAAGTGAGACCGTCTGAAGTGGTGTTGGTCCGATTTAAGGTTTTCACTACTGAACTCCGCTGTCGGCACCGATATTAAAGCAACACTGGGGAACTTTTACTGAGGAACAGCGCCCTCTGCAGCCACATGAGGTCATTCATTCTTTAAAGGCTGTTTCTCTCCTGGGGAAAAGAGGCTTGTCAATGTGTCGACTGTCGCTCACTGAACTGAAACACAACACAACACAACCGTGTTAATCCAGAAGAGCGGCTGCTGTTTTTAAGTTTCAATGATGAATATTTGAGCAACTGTTTTAATTACTTCTAAGTCTTCCTGATCAGTCAGTCCATAAGTCAGTTGCATCCTCCTCACCGACCTTACACAGAGCAAGAACAGACGTTCAGGGTGAGGAGTAGGAATATTATTTTAAAGCAACAAAGCTGCATGTTTCTTTAAGCATGTGTAAAAATGTACTTCATGTGTTTTTGTGAATTAATGCCACTTGTTCTTACAATACTGGTTATCTTTCCACAGTTTGCAGTTTGGACACTGTTGTGGAGCATGAGGAGCAGCAGCTGCTGCAGCAGGATGTGACCCGGCAGATCGAGCGCTGTCTGACCCAGGCCAAGGTGTCCAGCCTCCACTGCCAGGTGCTGCTGCTGCCTCGCCGCCTGACCATGAGGATTGGCCAGGACGTGGTGCGCTCCTCAGCCGATGAGCCCTGTGGGCTCCGTGGCGCCTCCATCGCAGTCTACGTGGAGTTCAAAGATGGCCTCAAATCCGTGGGGAGCATCATCCCGGACCCCAGCGTCATCCCCACATTTGAACTGTCTGTGATCTTCAAGGCAGATAAAGACGACAGTTGGCCGCCGCTCAAGAACATCTTTGATACCAACAAAGTGTTGAAGCTGAGAGCAGAGTACCGGCTGGTGAAGAGGAAGCTTTACTCCTCTGCCAGTCCTGTCATCCATGATTTCAGCTAGGGGTCGAAGTCGAGACAGTAAACCCCTGTTTCACTGTTAACCTTGTTTTTCATGTTTCAAATGTCGGGCTCCATGCACAGTCTGGCTCGGTGTGCTCTGTAACATGCTTTTGTGTTGTATTTCTAGTCTTAAACTGTTTTTTTGTGTCCTACATGAATGTCTTATTTGTTTTTCTACTACATAGACAGCGTGACTGTAGTATTTTTGCACATAGTTGAATGTTGCTACATACATTGTAAACATGGAAATTTTCTTCAGGAATGGGCAGGTCTCACTCCTGAAATGTGTTGTACTTGTTATTTAAGTAATTTTTTTTAATAAATGTGACAGTATTTCATAGAACTTTGTTTCAATGTGTGTCAATCAGCTCATCTCCACTGACACGGCAGGAGAGGAAAAAAACATCTGACCTAATTTAAGCTTAGATCAAATCTTTATTTAACAAATGTACAACAGAACACGTGATACATGTACCAGCTACCAAAACAAAGTCTACATGATCCGTCACGAGGACAAACCTGTTTTTGTACTCTCAGCTAACACTCATTACACAGCACACTGGCTACATCCTAAGTGACGCATCAATACTAATTTGGCAACAAAAATCATCATTCTGTATTTTAGCCCTTTTTAACGCAACACAACATTGGTTTTACATGAATACCAATCATTTCACTTTGCACATGTTAACTAAGCAGCTAATGGTCTGTTCATCTATAGGAACTGATTTGAAAACTCTAATTTCCGTGACTCTTTAAATCTGTGAATTTAGGGCTTAGCGATCAAACCGTATCAATACAAATTTCATCAACAGCAATAAAACAAAGGTTCTATATATCTTTATGCTTCATGCAGCATAGTGAGGTTTAACGGATAATTAGAGTACTTAAGATGCCTGAGTTTACCTGGACGCACAAGCAAGGAGATTAAATACATGATGAAATTAATTCTCACTAACACAAGACAACGGTTTGAGAGTGATGAAATAACTCAGGCATGTTTCCTTTCTGCCTGCAGATTATGAGGTTGAATTTAATTAAAGGTGGTATTTTATGGAACCTGCTCTTTGGAAAAATATCAGCAGAAATGTAAAGTATATGAATTTTGCAGTTAATATGCTAAAACATGTTCCCTTAAGGCAATAAAGTAAGGTACTAAACAAAGTCGATATAAATAACCAGTTTAGTGACATGATCTGATTTCTTTAATTTAACCACCTTTGCTCCGTTAATGATAAAAACCCTGAAACTCCATTCATAAAGATGTGACTAGTGGTTCTCACTGTAGTGATCTGACAGAGATGATCTTAGTTCCCATCATTTTAAACTTGTACATTATTTGTTGTGTGACCGTCCTGGGCGTGGTTTTTTTCGGCCCCAATGGCTAGTGCACAGTTTGGTGCAAGATCAATGATCAGTCACTGACTAGTATTGATGCGTCCACGACTTAGCATGATACAATCTGGTGAGTAGAACTCACCCGTCCTTTATCATTTGATCCCAAACACATCTGCTGGTGAAAATGTTCTTTGTCTCTTTCCTCTCAGTCCTCCGCTGTTCCCTCTCAGCTGGAGGAAATGGTGACCGACTACCTTGGTGAAATGATACTTGGGTAAAGTGGTGCGCTGGTTAGTTTTGTCCCGGAGTGAAATCCTATAGTGCTGCACACAAACTAATCATATGAACCAGAGGAGAGGAAGCTCCATGCAGCTCTGTCACGTCCACTGGCTGACACACACTGACACATATACCCTTGTCTACGCCAAAGCACGGATGACTAGGTGTGTACATACACACACTCGAACCAGGCACGACGCTGCAGTCCTCTTCACAAAACAACCGAAGAGACCAATAAGTATTCAGCTCCACCTTCTCTGATTCCAAAAGTGGCTGTTTGTCACTCATAGCATCTCCTCTGAAATTTCAGGCTATTTTTTCATTTTGAGGTCCGCCTCCATGGCACTGCGCCGACCCCTGGTGCCTCCGTCCTGCAGCGGGAGACAAATTAGGAGAACAGGGAAAAAGAAAGAAAAGAAAGAGAGAATAGGAGAAAGAATTAACATGGGAGTGGGCAGGGTGGTGGTCAGTTGGAAAGTGTGAAGGGAGGCCCTGAGGTGGGCCTCCTCACGTGATGGAGCGCCGCACAAAAACACAGCACAGTCCACTTCAGAGGGCTTCCTCCCCAAATGAAGAACTTAAAAAATTATGATGAGAAAGAAAAACATTTAAAAGTAAAAAAGAAGGAGAAAAGAAATTAGAACATGCAGAGACATGGACAACCGCACGAGAACAGAAAAACAAAGGGAACCGGCATGGGTCAAAAACCGAAGGTCGACTGAAGCTCGGCTGATGGAAGGAGCCTGTGTGTGTGTGTGTGTTGATGTTTATGAGGGTGACACAGCTAGTGAAGTGTGATGTGTGTGTGAGAGACACTGTATGAAAGAGCAAGAGTGAGAGGTAAAGAAGTTCTTCAATTCTTATCCACAACACACATCTATACAGTGATATTGTGTCTGAGAAATTTTCCTCGACTGTTGACTATGGAAGAATAAAGTTATCCACAAACAGGAAACACAAAGACTTCTTTAGAAAGAAAACAGCAAAAATTCTGATCTGTTCTTAAAGCCATTATAACCTATTGTTAGGGCCCCACAGTTAACACTGAGATATTTGTGTTGTTCTCATATCACTGGTGTGAAAGTAAAACAACTGTTCCAGGACTGAAGTTGACAACGGAATCTGATCAAGCGCAGAGATTCTCGATGTATATCAATAAATCATATTTTGTTTGCTTTTATTTCCAACTTTAACTCAATGAAATATCAGTAATGTAAAACAAAATCAAAAAATATATAATTATACAAAGAGATATTTTTAGGAATATCTAATAATAATATATTTACAGCTTCAGCAATTTTAAGGGTTGTAATTAAATAGTTATTAAAAGTTTCATTATGACTTAACTGATCACGTGGAAAATGTTGAGCTATATTATTGAATAGCACCAATAAAAGGGTCTCTTATAATTATTTGAATCCTCACAACTTGTATTTCTACGACAGGTTTGCTTCCTTTAATTCAACTAAATCACAATTGAACCGAGAAAAAGAAAGGAGATGAGCGGTACAGATTAATGCGTAGAGTTTGTGTGTGTGTGTGTGTGTATGTGTCTGTGTGCTAGTGCTGAGACAAGCATGTGCGGGGCGTTTCCTGGTTCTGGTGAAATCTGAGGGAGGACCTGAATACTTACAAAGAGAGAGAGAAGGAAAGCAGGAGAGGCCATTGGGACACTGTCCTGTAGGTGGACAAACATTGAAGTGAGAAAGAGAGAAAAGAAACACGTGCGTGTGAAGCAAGTTTCATACAAGTCTGCGTCAAACACGGGAGCACGCGGGGGGGATGGGGAGTCCATTTGACCGCTGCACGGCAAAAACACAAAGATACACACACACAGAAAGACAGACAGATATCGACCCACACTCAGAGTCAGATATGCAGATCGTAAATAGTGAGATCAATGACAGACACAAGAAGACAGGCACACATGCACACCAACACTTCTTCAACACAGCTCACAAACACCGTACCAGAGTCTCAAGACTCTCAGTCATTTGTATGAGCTGCAATATATATTTAATATTAAACGATAATATGACACTCATATCCAACCCAGCTGAGCATGCTGTGGAGAAGCAGCCAAACATTATTTTTAAAACTTAATTAACTTGTCTAAAAACTTGCTAAATATGTTCTATGACCAAAGTACATCTTTGGACATCCCATGAAGATTAAGCGCATTCCTGGATATTCCCTATCCTGAGATGATCTCTTTAAAACAACACAATACTTCCATAACAATCCGCCATGAGTCGGACAGACCCCGCTGGACACACACTCACAACTCGCACATTCATGCAGTAATGGAATTGATAGCAGACAGAAAGCAGCTGGACAGCGGCAGACAAACAGCTGAGTCAGGGACAGACAGAAGTTAGTGAGGAGAGGAGCAGCCAGCATGCAGGACATGAACCAGCGAGGGAGTCAAGACCAGAAATAATTTCTCTGAAGCACAATACAGCAGGCTGAGGCAAGTGTGGATCAGATCTTCCATGTATTCAACAGTGTGCGAATGTCTGCCTTTTACACATTGTGAGTGAATGATAGTGTAATGATTCAAAATATATATTCCTAAATATAAAAGTAGCATCAATATGACAATATACATTTTCAGTGGAGAGCCTGAACTATAAAATAAAGAAGTAATTGTGAGTAATCATGTTGTCACCTGAAACACCACAATTTTATATGCATTGTCAGCACCTACCATTGTGTATTCTGTATATCATATGTTGTGTTGTGTTTACATAACCACACTTTACATTGAGTGTGAAACACTGACGGCAACACAAATAAGCCGATTTCAGCACTGAACTCCACACATTTTCCAGACATTTTCTGGAGGGGCTGTTTCTGAACAAAAAGAAGCTGTCTGAGTCGGTTGCTCTGGAAATTAACCAGCCAACTCCCTAGAAAAATATTTGGAAAATGTCACATTGAGCTCATGTGGGAATAAAGCAGGAAAATGTCTGGAAATTTACAGCGAGCGTGTGGGTGTGTTGAGGACGCTTCTAACATAAAACCGACAGAATACAAATATCTAAGGATGAAGAAGAGATTTCATACACTCGAAAGATGCAAACAAAGATGTCAACTTGACAAGATTCAGGAGTTTTTGGCGACCGGGACCAACTCAGAAATTCTCAGGGAAGTTGTGGGAACAGCAAGAGACTCGCTTGGATTTTGTACATCATGTCCTGCCTCTGGCACGCTCTGCAATACTTGGGAGCTCATCCGACTCTGACAATTTCCTACTGCGTTCTTCATCTGTGAAAACTCATCGTGCAAACTCTGGAAAAGGTCCGGACCTATTTTTATTGACTTTTTTCAGAGTTCATGTCTGAAAACGATTAGATGATTTTGGTATTTAAAATTCTAAATGAAACCAAAATGCCAGTCTGCAAGAATGTTAAGTATCTGTTCAATCCAGATCTGAAAACATTATTACAAATGTACTTGTTATTTGAGGAATGACACACATATATTAGTCCATCAAATAACAGTTAAAAAACACAGTATCAGCCCATTATCAGTTTTTAAATTGTATCTGTGATGTCAACAGCTGATATGGTTCCTAAACTGGACTTTCCCAAGTAAAGTGTGAGTCTGAACAAAATGATCCGCTCGCTTAAAAAACCTGATCTGTATCAAACTGAGTTTGTTCCTCTATAAAAGCAGCAGCCAGGTGGAGGCCTAAGATTCTGCCCTCTGTTCGATCAGGGCTGATCAAAGATATAGAAAAGTAGGAGCAGAAAGCAAGTCAATACAAGGCTTCCAAGGTCATCACAGACAGATGGATAGTGGAGAAGTGGAGTTTACTATAAACATGTTTTGAATAGTTTCTGTGGACATGTTTTTTTGCCACTCTGAAGCTGGTTGTCTACTCAAGTTATTAAATCATTACGTGTATTGAATTTATTACTCAGGCCTATGAACAAGCAAAAGGGAGTCAGGCTATAAACATGAGGGACCTCAGACAAATACAGCTGTGTTTCGGAACATGAACTATGTAAATTCAGTGTTAAATTCAATGAGACTTGAGTCTTAAACTTTAAGAGACTCCTACTTTTCACACCCAACCCACCTTCTCAGCTGGCTCTCCTGGCTTACGGTTTCCCTCTCTGCCGCGGAGGCTCTTGGCAGAGATGGCGCTCTCTGAGGTCTGCATGATGAGCTGGGTGGCCAGGAACTGCTGAACGTGCTCCAGGACATCACGCTGCATCTCCAGTGCCATGTGGTACACATCGTGGTCCGACGAGTTGTACATGACAGCGTTCTGAAACATGAGCATGATGTCTCGCTGGAACTCGGCTGTCGTGCGGATCACGCCGGACTCGATGTTCTTCTTTATGGCCGACAGGTCCATGGGTCTGGAACAGGACGGAGGGAGTTGTTTGTATTATTATTTGGTTTTATATATTCTGCAGTTTAATGGAATGGCAGCAGCAGGGATTTTTGTTGCTGGTTGATCTTAACAAACAAGAGCTTCTCTGCCCTGTCATGCTGACACGTGCAACAAAAAGCATGATACACTATTTTCTAGGACATGAGTAAGAAAGCATACACATTTATTTGAACCAGGATAATAGCTTTTGAGTGTTATTTCAAATTCAGCTTTGTATGTGTGTTTGGTCAGACCTGTGTACGATGCTGTGGTAACCGGGGGCGATGTCATCTGACACAGGCTGCAGGAAGACACTGGCGTACCTGAGAGACACAGGACATCAGAAACGTTAAAACCCTTTAAATACAGCTGCCAGCAGCTCTTCTTTCAGGAGACTGTTTGCATTTATTTCTCCAAAGAGGTGAACTATGTGTTTTGCTGTGAACAGGTTTGTTTGAAAGAAAAAGGTGAAAACTACTGTCTAGAAACATTACAGTGACAGTCAACAGAAAAGACAAGACTAGGTTTACATCCAAAATAATATATTTTTGATTTAATGCGATCCCACAACAATTCTATAATAATAAATCTATGGCTGTTACAAGCTACTGATTGCATTTGAAATGAATATGTTTTTTCTCTGCACTTAAATTTTCAAGCAAAATTTTAAACTATACAACAAAATTGTGAGTATATGTTTTATCTAAAACAGAAACAATACTCATGGCCCAATCACTTTTAGTGGATTATCACATTCTACATTCCATTAGACAGAAAATACAAAAGGTCAGTTTACAAGACTGATTCTCTCTACATCCAATTCTTAACAGGAACATTATATTCAGCTAAACGTTACATTAAAATATAATAGATGGATTAAGCACCATCATGTTGGAAGATAAAATCACATATTTCATAACTGATTTGATTAAAAATATGATTCAAGTTTTGTGTGATTTTTTTTCAAATATTTTAGCTGTATTGGGGTTGTGCCTGGGAAAAGCTCAGTATTTTCAAAGAGCTGGCTACATGGCACTGGTGGTAGGATGTATTTTCATGAATAGACCCGATATGGTTTATATATAATAATATTCTTCAAACACAAGCTCTATACACTATGCTTTTGTAATGACATTAAAAACTTAAGAAGCCAAAACAACACTTTCTAAATGAACCCGACTGTGAGTAATAAAGTCTGATGGATTATCTCGCATTGGACAGGCCAAGAACCTCCACCTGTGATTGGCTGCGGCTCTCCACACCAGCATAATGGCTTTCTTCCAGATCTTTTGTGCCTGAACTGCCTCCTGGTCCTCGCCACATGTAGATCTGATGCAGAGACAGTGGAGAAAAGGGGGATGAAGAGAGGAAGTTATTGGGAAACGAAGAGAGGATCCACAGTGAATGGAAATGAAAGCAGAAGAGAAAGCCCAAGTGGCAGCGAGACAAAAGCACATAGTGTTACAATTTTGATGTCAGCAGTCACAGACTGCTTAGCTCAGGGAAATGGAGTCCTAATCTGATTCAGAGGTCAGGACATCAATATTCATGATAATGTCAGCTGAGCCTTATCTAGTTTTATTGCAGCAGAGCAACTAAAATGTTTTGTTGCAGTAAGGGAAGGAGGTTATCTCAGGCCGTTGCCCTGGATTGATGCACAATGTCACTACCACTATAAAGTTAGACTTAGTTATGCTGACACAATTGTCAAACCATTCCAGAAGCAGTGTATGATACTTACAATTGGGAAGAGGAGGCCGGGCTGCTGGCCATGGAATCTGCCGTGTAGCGTTGAGAGGGTGGGTCGTAGCCGTCTTCACTCTCGCTGGCTGCCCGCTCCACCTCTGACAGATAGGGGCCCTCCCCACACTCCTCCTTCAGCTCCATCCCTTCTTCAGGGTCACCCTCACTGCCCGCCTCCTCCTCTTTTACCTCCTGGAAGAACAAAAATACAGTGACATGACGGAAATGTAGGAAAGGTGTTCATGTGTGCAAGTCTGCAACTAAGTGATTTACCTTGGACTCTTTCCCAGACACAGAACTATCCTCAGAATCTGTGGAACAGGAATTACAACAGGTTTTAACGAGTGCACAGAAAAGTATCTGCGACAGCAAAACCACTCATGAGGAAACAGATCATTATTCCGAAGAGGAAAGGCAGATTCGCAAGGGGGCACTACAATTGCGACAGAAATTTGAAGGGGAAGGGGTTCAGATAGTCAGGGACGGGAGTGTTCAACGTGACCAGTCGAAGGAAGGGAGCATCAGCTACTGTCTCCGCTCCAAATTCAACTTGAAGAACAAGCAACTGTCAGGCAGCGTTGAGCGTCTGGGAGCGCGTAGGGAAGGAAGTCCGCGCTGGTCTCAGCTCAATTCTCATGGAACCCCAGTTGTGCACACAGAGCCAAGATGCTCTCTCTCGAGAGTATGGTTTAACACTCATGGATACTGTTGTGTCTACTTCTATTATATACGCAGGCGTTTTTACGTGGGCATACTCTGAGACTAAATAAACGGCAAAGTGTGTGTTTGTACACCACCCACCTAGGCAAGGTGGGTTGGGCTCAGGCTGGCTCCACTCCTCTACTTCACTCTTTACTGTAGCTTCGATGACCGCTTTCCCTGTCCTTGCTTCCTCCGTAACCTCACTTCCTGTGGCGCCGTCATCAGACGTGACAGAAGAAGTGACATCACTTCCTGTCACCTCTGGTCCTTCACAGTTTCCCTTCAGCTGCTCTTCCCTTTTGGTTTCCGGCTGGGCGTGAATCTCTGTGCTTGCAGGTGTTGGGGCCGACACTGTGGTCACATCCTGAGGCTCCTGTATTGGGTTGGAGTCCTGGACTGAGGGCGCAGGGACCGAAGCCTTCAGCTCATGGGTCTCCCAGGGGCCAGGGAGGGTGTGTCCCTCTGAAACGGCCTCTTCACACAGAGAGAGCGCCGCTTCCACCGCTGCTGCATCTAAAGCCTCCACAGAGTCATCGACCTGGGAAGGAGGACAGGACGACAGGGTGAGAGAAAGATTTAGACAAAAGGATATTATGAGACAAAAGTAGCACATAATACCTTTATGATATTAATGATTCGAGAAACAGTTGTTTATGTTCTATAATGTTTTAATCACGGGTTGTTTTGAGAATTCAAGTGAGATTAAATGACTCAGACATGCAAACAGAATGACATCTCCTGTACCTTCTCCTCTATGATGGCAATGATGTCTCCTACTGTCTCCAGGTCCAGTTCGTCTCCCATATAAGACACAGATACAAGGTCCTCCTCCACTAACCCCGTCTCCTCACAAAGCTCTACCTTCACTGCGGCTTCAGCTTCTCCCTCTGCAAACACACACAGCAGAGTAAATAAGAATATGAGCACAAAATAAAAACATCACTGCAATATTAACATTGTTAGTAATATAATGGAAATTATTCTGGTGGCACTGTGATCGCAGTTTATGTTTCTTTAATGCCTGGTAATGTTTGTTTATTTTATCTACCGTACAAAGGTAATTTGTATGTCTATTGATAATATTACGATACAGATATAGTCTACATACTTGGGACATTTTGCATGTTTTGAAATCCCAATGAATATCTGTCACAGCCATGTAGACTACACGGCCCCTGGATTAGGACACAGGTTCAGTTAGATTTATTTATATTTACCAGTGATGACCACATGACCAGGGGGTAAGGCAGTGGCTGCAATGGCAGTCTGTAATCCATTAGAGAGGCCTCCAGTCAAGTCTCCTTCTGCAACCTGACATCAACAAATACAAAATAAAAAGGGGAGCAAAACCCTAAAAGCAATGTTTTAACCCAGTACAGTGAAAAATACTATGGAGTAAGCTGACTTGATATTGGATGGTGCAATAAGATCAGCTAGCAGTGAATAAAACTGAAATGCAAACAAGAATGAATGCATTCAGGGATATTCCATCTCTCCTTCTGAAGTGACAATTAAAAAGGTCTTATTATAGTCTATCATTATGAGCATTTCATAGATCTATTTTGATATGGTTGATGAAGTACTTGTTTAAATTCTCTTTCTCTCACTCCTCTATTTTCAGAAACCTACCGACTGAAGCTTTAAAGTGCCACTCACCAAGCGGGGGCTAGCTGAGATGAGGTTGCCCTTTTTCAGCAGTTCTGACAGAAGAGGAGAAGGTGGCGGGGTGGACTTCTGGGTCAGGAGCCTCTTCTGCGGCGAGTCATCTACTAGAGCAGCCAGGCCTCCATCTTTGGGCCCAGGCCCGGGAGTGTCCGTCACTGGTAGAAAAACCCCGACCCCCTGAACCTGTCAGGTGTAGCAGACAATCAGTTAGTGGTTGGAACGGTCAGCTACATTAGAGGCAATGTTTCCATCCAGCTTTGCAAAAACGCCATCATGTGAGATTAGATTTTTCCACTGACTCATACTGACACAATAAAGAAGCTGAAGGACAGAGAGGCACGTCTGTGGAGTCACTGATGAATTCAAAGTCAACATACTAAATAGATGGTTAGACTGGTTAAACAAAAGGAGTCAATTACAGTCCCTGTGACAGTGTACAGCCAAATCCATCTCAATGAAGCCTGGATAATGCTTATATAGCATATTTTCCCTCAGCATGTGCCTTATTCTCGTGGCATCTTATCAACGGGTAAGTTCTTACAACTGAGTGGGTAGTGGTGTCATCGGAGGCACCACCTCCTGTATCCATGGGAGGTGTCGAGACTGAGGACTCGGCCTGAGAATCCAGTGTTGGTGGGCTGGCACCCAGAGGAGAACGAACAGTTACACTAGGCAAACGTTTAGGTGTGTTTTTTACTGCCTGTCGAGCTGTGACAAAGAGAGAAATGAGAGAGAGAAATTAATTCATGACGTGAGGAAACTGCAGCAGAGAAATCACGAGTATGGCCTCATGCATTAGCCATAAGAAAAACCACCTCTTGTCCTAACAAGAAAAAAACAATTCCAAGAAGAGGCCAGAGCAAAGCCTCATTCTGGTGGTTGCAGATGCATCAAGACAAAGAAAACATTTGCTGGTATATAAATGTGTAAAAACTCTGCTAAAACGTCTTTGTTATATATTATATAATAACATATTTCAACATAAAGGTCGTCACAATGTGCAGACTGAACATACCTTGATACGCTGTTTCTGTTGCTTTTCTCTTCTGTTCGGCTTCGTCCTCATCCTGCTTCTTTTTCCTGGAGTTGGAACAACAAACACTCAGATCACACATGAGGTGTAATGAGATGTAGAAGAACTAAGGGGAAATACTGTGGCGGAAATTTAAGTAGGTCACATTTATTTGTATTTTTTTTATTAATAAAAAAACGACGATAACAATAAATATATTAAAGTTGGTCGACACCATCAGTGAGCGTGGTCACATATTTTTGCTGAACGCGGACGTCCACATTACAGTCAGTGGCTACGCTAGCAGACATGGGCGGATGACCAAATTGATGTCATGAGGACCAATAGGACCTCAGCATACTGGTAGACACAGAGACTATGAATTTGCCTCTAGATAAATGAGGAAATTAGATGAAAAACGATTGATGTAAAGTTTTCCGAAACCCTCTCATGAACCAATTTGCTGTATAAATGGGCACTCAGATAAGTTGCTACATGAAAACAAAGTTCAAAGGATTGATCCTCTGGGAACCAAGAACATATGCAGCCAATTTTGCTGCAATCCATTCATTGGATAAAATGTCTTGGTTTCTGGACCGAAGAATTGGATAAGACCAACCAAATCCACAAGCCCTCTCATATCTCAAGATGTAGCTTGTAAAACCGACGGGTATGTGTTGGTATTTTTATATAACATGGGTCACGCATCAACAGTTATATATACATCCAAACAATTGACATCAGACAGAAAAACTGAGAAGAGTCTTACAGTGTGATGTCTGCCCACAGCTCCTTCAGCTGAGAGTCCATATGACCTGTCTGTATCATATCCACCTCCTTCTTCAACTTCCTGTCAGGACAGAAATCACAGGGAGGTTAAGAGTCACATCTCACAATCGTCAAATGTCTTTCTTTCAGGTGTCTATGTACCTGTACTGGTCCTGTGTTTCTCGTAGTAGTTTTTTCAGCTCCTCTATCCTCTCGGTGGTCAGCCTACGAACGATGACATCTTCTATCGTCTCGACCACCTCGCCCTTCTCGCCACGCTTACGCCTGGAGCAAAGACAGATGCATAGGCTTTAGGATAACTTTCACAATATTATATTTATGGTGAAAAGGGTAAAATTATCAGGATTCTTCTCATGGGTCTGTGTAAGTGTGCATAGTAGTACTAACTTTGGTGCTTCTGTGGCTTCAAGCAGCTCGGAGTATTGTGAGGCACAGTGCTGCGAAAAAGAAAAGGTGTTATCATGAAGCAAATGCTGACGAAGGCTGCAGCCTGTCCTTTCAGAACACAAAGTTAAAGAGTTAGATAGTGAGAGAAGCAAATGGTGAAAAATGTTGCACAGGTTTTCAACTTTCTCTCACCTTCTGTGAGAACCAGTCAGGAGGACGACCCAGCTCTGAGAAAGGTTTGATTGCTCTACTTACAGACACCCTGGAAGACAAAGAGAGGCGACAAGACAATCAGAAAATAAATGCATCTGGTGACTGAAGACATTCATTAATATAAGGAATAAACCATTAAATATTGGGAATAAATCACTTAAAAGGACATATGAAAGAACTCCAGGGTGATGTGAAACAAATTAAATTGATCTGCAGCACTGAAAACAGTTCAAAGAAAAAACACAGAATACTGTAACAGTGATTAATTTCTGTTTGTTAGGGTTCGGCTGGTTGTTTTTAAGAGTTTCACAGTTACCAGGTTGGTATTTATCATCTTTTATAAATTACTTATTGACTGTCAGAGTTCTGTGCCATCATTGTCCAAGATCCACCTGTCACTGTTGGTCAGTCACTATTGCTTGTACATGTCTGACCTCTACTGGAGAGACCAGAGATGACCTGTTTTAACGCCACATACTGAGACAGCAGTACTTTTTGCATGGACATGCCAAACTGTGTACACTACTGGTCCGATTTTACTGAAATTAAAGCAATTCACTTGGAGTAAGCTAAAATGTAAAAAGCTAAGCCATAAGGGATTATGAAATTGGTAAACTTACAGCAGGTTGGCCTGTGCTGTACATTATTCCTTCAGGTGATGCAACCTTTATCAATGAGTAACTAGGGGGTGGTGCTGCGTATTATTATCAGAGTGGTATGAAAAAGAAAGTAACAGACAGACAGGGTGGTCAGGGATTCGTCCTACAGTAAGATCATGACTCAAAAGTTCTGCACATTCTGCAGCAAAAATATTGAATTCCCACTTTTTAAAGAATGCTACAAATGTCTGTGCCACTCCTGCTGAATGGAAAATGGAGGTTTTCTAAAACTCTGACGTGAACTAATATTTGCCTGCAGCTCATTTCATAAGAGAGAAACGTTCAGTCTGTCTCTCTCACGTCTAGTGAATCCAAGTGTTTTTGTTGTGGTTGATGCTTTCGTTTGTTAATGGAGATCATTATAGTGGAAGCCTAATGGACACAATCTTCAGGTCAAAGACAATTGTCTCATGAATCGATTTGTTTGCTTTTTTTACTCCTTTTGTTGCACATCCAACTGTAGTTGGACTCCATGGACTCAGTATAATAGCCAAAGGGCTAAAGTTTAGTTGTATGTTAGGTGAGTATAATCTTTTCCTGACAGCACGATTCATCCATCTGTTCAACTGCTCATAATGAAAAGGATGAGGAAAGCAGCCATATAATGATCATCATGGTAGATGGTGTATGTCCTCTTACATTTACTATGAGTCCAACTAAAAGCAAAAGACCTCGTTCTTATTGCTTCCATTCCTGCAACTTGTCCATCACATTAATGTTTCAAATACCACAGACAGAAATGGGCCCAGATTTGGTATCTGCTGATACGCTGCATTTATCAGCAGATTTTCTCTTTACCAGTTTTGGTCGCCGCTCCTCATAACAGAGGAGGCCAGGCACAGTTTCTCCCGGACTGACCAGGGCTCCGTGGGCCCCACGGTCAGCATCTTGTGTTCTGTGGAGGAAACACAACAACACAAATACACATTATAACGTGTCCAGGGATCCCTGAAATCCCCAAGACTTGACAAATTAATACAAAATGTGTTCATATATAAATAAACTCCGAATATCCACGACCAACTATACATAAGAACACTCAGATACAGTTCCCCTCTCTAAGAGCTGGTGAGCTAATCTTTCCTTCAGATTTTTGTTTAATTCGTATTTTCTCAGGTTGGTCGTGTGTTTTGTTTTGGTGGATGTCTTTTGAGTGCGTGTGTCTGTGTGTACGTGCGCGCGCTACTGTCCACATCCATAAAATTAACTGCACGGCATGTGATGCGTCACTAAAGTCAAGATAAACAACATAAAACAAGCTCAGCAGCACTTTTAACTCACGCATATGTTTTGTTTATTAAACCAGGTTAGCTAACTGCCGTTAGCTGCAGTGCCGCTACTAGTGTGTACCGTGTGTCATAAAGACGTGTTTATTTAGTATCACTCTTTGTGTGCATGTGCTGACGTGTGAACACAACAGAAAAGTAAAATACACACATTTAGAGACCTCTACTTCATATACAATAGCATGCAGCTAGCTATTGTTATAATAGCAGCATTAGCTTAGCACAGTTGGTTACGGGGGACCTATTGATGAGACACACACAGCTACACTGTGCAGCGTTTTAACAAAGAACGACACAACTCTAGTCAAATTAACTAAAGGAGCTAAGCCGCGTGTTGCTGGTTTGGTGTTTTTGTTGTAAATCACAAGTAGGATCGAGGAGGAGTTAGAAAATATTACTCACTGCCGATACCGCTCGCCATTTCTTTTGTGAGCAGGCCGTGAGCACAACTTCCGCCGGACAGGTTTGACTGGTACACTCGCGCCTGTCGGTCTTCGTGTTGTCATGGCACCTGCTCTTTCTTTAATTATATAGAGGATAAACACGGACTATGACTGGTAACATGTTTACTGGTTCTTCACCTAAATCTCCAAAGAAGGGAAAATTCCCCCTTTCAGAAATAACAGGTGTACACACGACTTTCCTCACTTTACTGAAGAAACTTTTCACTGTTCTGAGCCATCCTGACTTTGCCGGTTGTTTATTCTGCTTTTGTCTGAAGCTCAAATATATTTTCATATCGTGTGTTAATCTAATGCATCACGTTTACAGGGAGCCACACTGGGAATCACAGCACTTCTAATAACGTTTTGATACAAATAGAAAAAGTGCATATCATGATGCAGTTGGGTTTCTTGGACAAAAGTGTGTCATCTTATTTTATTAGTTTCACCAAAATATTTACAGTTAACAGAACATGAACCCAAGATCAAGTCAGAAACTAAATGTGACCAAAACTGTATGTTCTTTTCAAAACGATCACGATGTAATGATATCAGCTACAATGATATCACATATAATGATTTCCGATATAATGATAGTTGTGACTCAGTATAAGTATCTGGGTGTCTGGATTGATTTCGATCTCTCCTATAGATCTCATCCAAAACGAATAGGCGAGTAAACGAGTTAGATTTAATTTAGGAATTCAAGATTTGTTAGACAATCACTCAGCTTTGAAACCGCAAAGATATAAACGAATGCAATGATTATTCCGCATTTTATGTATTTTTTGACAAGCTGGGCACAAGCTAAAAATTTCTACAAGGAAGCCACTTGAAACTTATACAAAAAAACTTTAGATCAGAAACGTAACAATTTCCCTGCTGTCTAGTTAATAAGATAGGACAGCTTTATTATACAAGATATTACACAACAGTGCTCCGCCCCCATTGAAAACATGTGTTTTCAAGCACTCAGGTTACCAGAGGTATCACAGGGGGGAAGGTATCATTCCCACTGGGACATGTGCTTTTGTTAGTCAGCGTTCTCTGTGACAGTATCTAAAAAATGAAACTGTTGCCAATGCAGATAAGAGAAGTAAATACCAAACGTTCTTATACTGGTCAGCTGAAGAAATTGCTGTATTGTACCTGTCGGAATATTAGTGTGTATATATCGCAGGTATGAGTTGACTATAACAAGTCATTTTATCTTCATTTTAGGTTGACATTTTAACAACTGTCTAGGGACAATAGATGAGATCCAGAGCTGCTCTTCCTAATCACAAGAAGAGGAGATGACCTTAAAACCAGCAGTAGCCTCCCGGTGGCAGATATGTATCATTGCATATCTGATCAGACAAGGTATTAAGAGGAGAACAACAATTCAGTATTAAGATGAAATTATTTACATTAAATCTTATGAGCACCAGCACTGTAACATCCAAAAACACTGATTCTCTCTGGGCAGTTGTTGCCTGTGCAGCTGTTGTCTACCACCCAGTAGATGCTGACATATAGAATACTTCATTGCACCTGTTATAACCAAAGACTGAAGATGAACAACATATGTCCACTTCCTAAGACTGTCCAGAAATGAAGCTAAAGTATGCGACTGCCAATGGGGCCGCAGTAGCAAGACCCTTGCGATAAACATGATCGACCAATTGCGGGAACGCAGCTCCAGAGGAGGATATCAGTAATATACAATCAGTAAGTCATTATGTCGTACAAAGGCAGTTAGATGCATAAATCCTGTGTGGAGATAAATTAAAGTATTGTGGCTTCATGCTGCTGCTTCAGGGATCTTAAAGAGGAATTAATCAGATAAATTCACTTGTAGCATCTGTTAAAGGGGTGAAATCTGTTATTGAAGCTTTCTGCCCCTGCAATCATTCTTCTTATTATAATGTTATTATAACAGAACAGATAAAATGAGTGAAGCACCAGACGCCATACCTTTACCCACAGAGTCTACAGCTGTGAAATGAAACCCTATTATCTCTACAGTGTACAGGTGAGTATACGGTGCCCTTCAGGTAACACAGATAAAGTGTAAGGCCCTCTCTCTCTCGAGCCAGCTTTTGGTTTGTCCATTCTTGGCTACTGTAGAAACACGGTGGTACAACATGGAGGAGTCTGTGGAGGAGGAACCCCTTCTGATGTAGAGACTTGAAAGGCTCATTCTAAGGTAGCAGAAACACAATCACGAATCTTGCTGCTATTACATCTTCCTAAATCTGACACACTGGAGCTTTAAAGCTGATCTTATTTTTCAAGTAGATAATTTGAATTTAGGTGCTGAAAATATAAAGATTTAAATGATCAAGCATGCCCAATGGTTCTATCCTTGGTCCATTTATCTTTTGTACTGGATGTATGCCTATGAAATGACATGTAATGTAATGTAATGTAATGATAAAAATGAACTTACTTAAGGATGTGTATTGTGTATCTCATTATCTCATTGTCTTGTGCAAGGTAATACAATATCTGCTTTCTCTGTGTGTGTGTGTGTCTTTAAATTACATGAATATGCTGTACAAGACTACAGAGTCTTAATGGCTAAAAGCCAGTTTATATTTCTCTGTTCAATAAACGCTGATGTAGCTGCGTACCCTGCATCATAACCTGGCATGCACCTCTCTAGAAATGTAACTACAGAAGTTCCCTTTGATTCAGATCAATCGTATCCTCCAATGATATCTGTCTTTTCTCTGTCTCCAGTCATTTCAGTCAAAATTGTTGTTAATCATCAATTAGTCTAAATCCAATACGATCCCCTCATTCCCAATTGTTTGATATAAAGACCAGCTCGTGCTTATCAGTTAAATTGTCGGCTCTGCATTAATCCAGGTCCAGAGTGGATGTTTTTGAGGTTTTACTACAGCTAGATTGTGGTACCTATTCTGGTGATAATGATATATTTCTTGTATTAAGTGAAGAACTAATTTTTTTGAGTAGCTCTGTTGGAATGAGTTCTAAAATAGAAGTTGATGAGCTAATTGAAGTTAAGTTATCGAGGTTGATCTGAGAGAAGCTGTCTAAATGTACAACAGGATTCTCAGCTGCTTCTGAGATTTCTGTGCCTGAAGATACACTAGCATCGATTATGGTCAGGAGATGATGAATTTAGTTTCAAATATTTAAAATTGTATTATTAAACTAGGGCTACATTGTAGCACTAACGGGCCCGAGCACAAGCATTTTGAAGCCTGTTACGGTTAGTGGACAGAGCGATCAATGACCAAGCGCACGTCTCCACGTTGCATGCGTTTTACGCACTGCGGCAAGGATTAACGCTTCACCTCCTGCATCCGTCACGCGATGTCGATCCTTGCCTGCTCATTGCTCATCACGGTGCACGCTATCATTTGCACATCACACGGTGAAAATTTTATGTAAATCGAATGATAGTTGTAAAACAACGCTTACTTCATTACCTACAGACTAATAGATCTGTTCAAGATCAGGGCAGGACTGTGAATGTGTGAATTAGGTTTGAGGCTGAAAGAACAAAGCTCAGGGGAGTTATAATAAATCCCTCTTTTTTGGCGAATCATCAACATTCTACGCCACGCCACGGTCACACCGTTTGTTCGAGGTAGATTATATCTCCATCTTGTTGTGATGACACTCATCTCAATATGAAGTTGATCTGATGTAAGACCTGGTACAAGTACCTCAAAGTAAAAATGTGGAATATGGCCAAAATGGCCTCTAAATGCAAAATGGCTTCCAGTTGCATTTTTCATTATACCCCTTGAGACATTTTTGTTTGGCTGGTCATGATACACCAGGGCTACTATTTTTGTGAAGATGGGTTCCATTGAAAATTACTCCAAAATACGTACATTTTCACCACTTTCAAATTTTCTGCAAACTTTGGTAAGAATTTGAGCATGTTAAAGACTTCAAAAAGCCAATTCATTTGCCTGAGAGAAAAAAAAATCCTTACAATTTCAATAGGGCCTCCCACTGTCCCGTACTGTTCGATGCTCGGGCCCTAAGAAGAAGAAGAACACTCATCGGATTCCACTGTCACATACGATTAGTTTACAATTGGCAACTAGGGCTGAGTATTGCCCCTGATTTCCCAAATTGATTCAACTACGATTCACAAGGTCTCGATTCATTTCAGGTTTCGATTCAGTTCAGGTTTTTTCATTGTTCAGCACCAACTTGTGTGTGATATGATATAGATTCTCAGAGAACTATGGCTGTAAACCAGGGGTTTCAAACTCATTTTAGTTACGGGGCAGCTTACTGCTCACTTTGAACTCAAGTGGGCCAGGACACATCCCTCCGCCCTGGACGACGTCGTGTCGCTCAGGGTGGGGGGGCGTGGCGGCGGCGGATACCAGCATGAAACCAACATAACGGGGGGGTCCAACCCGTCTTGGAACACAGACCTAGGAGTCTGACGCAAGCATTGAAAGTGAAAGGTGAGGGCCAGCTGAGGTGGGATTCCAGCCCCCCTGGGCTCCGTGCACACAACTGCGTACCCCATGAACCACTTCGCGTACCCCGGACCCCAGTTTGGGAACCGATGGTCTACAGCAGGGGTCACCAACCTTTTGGAAACTGAGAGCTACTTCAAAGATACTGAGTTGTACGAAGGGCTACTTGTTTGATACGACCTTCCTGAATAACAAAGTTGCAAAGATCACCTTTTAATAATAATAATAATATGTGAGGAGATCACGTCAATGTTAATTATTACTCACAATAATTATTAACAATGATTTCCACAACAATGATGGTAGGAAACAGATATTAAAACATGCAACATTTATTTCTGTTAATCTGTTTCAACTTTGCTTAAAGTCAACTTAATTGATGTACGTTTTGGTGACATTTATCTCTACATTCCTCCATCGGTCTGTACTTTTTCAAAAATAGAGAAAGAAATTAATTAAATTATAATCACTTTGTTACAACGATGATGTCCGACACCCCTGCTGTAAACTGAACAAGAGAACCTCTAAGTTGGTGCATTATGGAAAATACTAAAGGAGGTCTGTCAGGATAAGAAATATTGTTGGTGATAAGTTGTCCCAGCAATTATAATAAAATATTATTATACTATTGTCATCATTTTGAAACCATTTTATACCACTGATATAATGATAATATTATAGCACAATAATGATAACCCTTAGTATGAGAAATGAACTTTTATTTTGAGAGAATATTGAGTTATTTACTTAGTTCTTTGATGCCTCTCTCCATTGAGTCTATTGATCATTTTGAGAGGAAATTTCTTGAAGGAGCAATTCAGTCAAACTTGTCTAGCTCGCTCCCACAGTCCCATTTCTTAACTCTTCTCTTTCTGTGTGTTGTTGTGTTGATGTGTTCAGTTCCATGCAGCATCTACTTTACTTGTGTCCTGGGAGAGGATCCTCACATGGGACTGCCTCAAGCAAAACGAGACACACTATCAGTACAATCACACCGAGGCAGCTGTCTGTTGCGACAATTACTTCAGCTCCACTATGTGTTGGTTCACAATGATCATATGATGATCGGTAGAACCTGTTCACTTAGAATTTTTTTTCCGAAAGAATGTTGACTTACCCTCCGAACTTGGGGCCCACTCCTACAGGTGTCCTTCCACATTTGCAATATTTAACCCATCCTTTAAAAACCCCTGAACAAGCAAAAACCTACATACAACATACAAACATTAACAACCTATCACAATAAGTTTATACAAACAATAAGCCTTAACCTTGATCAAATAATCACAAAGTCAAACAAGGAAGTTTCAACACATTCTAAAATCAATCAATCAATAAAATTTGATTTGTATAGCCCATATTCACAAATCACAATTCGTCTCATAGGGCTTTAACATGGTGTGACATCCTCTGTTCTTAACCCTCAGCAAGAGTAAGGAAAAACTACTAAAAATCCTTTTACAGGGTAAAAATACGTAGAAACATCAGAGAGAGCCACATATGAGGGATCCCTCTCCCAGGACGGACAGAAGTGCAATAGATGTCAGGTGTAGAAAAACATCATCAAGATTAAAGTTTTTAGCAGCATTGATGTGGGTAAACATTTTGAAGGATAACCTCAATATGATATGTCAAGTAGTCCTGCTGCAATCATAATCTATGGTCTGCAGCCAGCAAGATCATGATCCACCATCCAGATCGGATCCACTATAGTCCACAGTCATTGTCCACTGCCGCTTATTAGGATCCCTCATCAACTGCCGACCTCGGTCGTGGTCCACCACCATTATATGATGCCAACGCGACACAGGATCCGCCATTACCATTACGATCAGCCCGCAAGATTATAGAATCCGCCATACTGGATCCACCCTAGCGACCTCTGATTCGCGATCCACAATCGTAAACCATGGTGCGACCACAGCATGCCCGGATCTGCGGGGGATAAAGCAAAGGGACTCGGGGAAGGGGTCAAGTCAGTAACATGTACTGATGAGATATGACTCACTTCAATGTGATAGGGATGAAGAAGAGGAAGGAGAAGCTAGAAAGAGAAGCTCCGTGTGTCATGTGTCATAAATTCCCTTTTCGTCTTAGCGTCATCAGGGGTTTTTGCCTTGTAATCAATGATACAATGATACAGGCCGAACTTGAGAGTACACTGAGGCTCAAGGTAAATCTGACAGGCTACTGGTTTGTATGGTAGAACGATGAAAACCATGTGGCCCACTCAGTAGATCAGCCATCAATACCTCTATGCCTTTTTAAACTAAACGCTTCCTATTTAAGAACATAGGAAAAGTAACGTTCTGCCGCACTAATTAGCTCTAACTATAAGCTTTATAAAAAAAAAAGGTTTTGAGCCTACTCTTAAACAAACAGATAGTGTCTGCCTCCCGAACCGAAAGTGGTAGATTATTCCACAGCAGAGGGACTTGATGGCTAAAAGCTCTGGCTCCTACTCTACTTTTAGAGACTTTAGGGACAACAGTTAGCCTGATTTCTGGAAGCGGAGGGATCTAGTGGGTTTATAAGGTACTAACAGCTCTTTAAGATAAAATGGCGCCATATTATTCAGGGCCTTGAAGGTGAGGAGGAGAATTTTTAATTCTAATCTAGATTTAACCGGAAGCCAGTGCAGCGATGCTAATACTGGAGAAATGTGCTCTCTAGAAATTGGTTTTAGGTGTGAATTAAAGGACAAATCAGGATCAAAGATCACTCCCAAGTTCCTGACTGTTTCATTGGAAGCAAGAGCAATGTCGTCTAGCGCAGCTATATCTTGAGATAATGTATCTCTAAGGTGTTTAGGGCCAAGTATTATAACTTCTGTTTTAACTGAGTTTAATAAGAGAAAATTGCAGGTCATCAAGGGTTTTTATGTTCTTGAAACATGCTCAAAGTTTAGTTAATTGATTACTTTGCTCAGGTTTTAATGACAAGTATAACTGTGTGTCATCCGCATAGCAGTGGAAATTTACCGAGTGTGTCCTGATTATGATTCCTAGTGGAAGCATATATAGTGAGAATGAAATTGGGCCGAGCACGGAGCCCTGTGGAACACCATGGTTAACTTTGGTGCCCACAGATGACCCATCATTAATTTGCACGAATTTGGAGGGATCAGAAAAATAAGATTTAAACCAGTTAAGGGCGGTTCCATTAATGTTAATTAACTGTTTAAGTCTTTGTAATAAAATTTGATGGTCAATTGTGTAAATCTAATCTAAAAGACCACTTCCTGCAGGCTTCAGTCCTTTTGCCAGGTGAGCTCTTTACAAACAAAGGGTAAGTGTAAATTAAATAAAAAGACAGAATAATTAAAGAAAAATAATGAAAAAAAAAAGTGAAATCATGTGCACCCAACTTAGAAAATAAATTGTCAATTAAATAAAGATGTACTCAGAAAAAAAAGGACTGTGTAAAGTTTTTATTGGAATGAAATGCAGAATGTTACAAATTATACATTTTTACATTTTAAGACTGAGGGAGCTGATGGAGCAACCGCCACAGTCTGAATATATGAATATCTTTCTAGCTTTACTGCTTTTCTTCACAACATAGCAAGTTGAAATGCACTGCGGTCCGACAGATATCACTTGTGCACGCAAGTAAAGCAAAGTATAGCAGAACTAACACCAAGTAATTACAGAAAGAGAAGCAGTAAATCAGGCTCTATCGTTAAGATGTTCAAGATGGGTAAGAGTGCAAACATGGAAACTTTACATTTGTCTCTCCAGTATGCTCACCTTTAGAGAAATGCTGCTTTTCCAGTTAAACTCGTTATGTTTTCCAGTTTCTCGTTGGTCATGATATAAGTTGAAAAATGCTGGTGTGAAAGACAGTCAACATTCTTCACCATGGCAGTGAACATCCCAGGAGTGATATTCATGGTGCTCTTCTACCTGTTGGTCCTTGGGACCGGCATCTGGGCTTCTTTCAAGTCCAAGAGGGAACAGAAGAAAAGTGGAGCCAATAAGACGGAGATGACGTTACTGGGAAACCGGAGCATCAACTGGGTGGTGGGGATCTTCACCATGACAGGTGAGGACAGCTCAACTGACGACAACAGGATGGAGACTGTCTGTCGCAGGCATGGAGGCAGAAAGATCTGGCAATTTATAAAAGCATTACTTTTACAAGAATACATCATGAATTGTTGTTTAATATGAATAATACACAGCCAAATCAGATTTGACTTACAACATTCATAGTTGGATGAAGTCCTACTGGTGATCAATAATACTGAATTATGATCTAACTTTTAGTCTTTGTCCAAATATCTGCTGTGTGTTGATCCATCCTGCAGCTACATGGGTTGGAGGAGGCTTAATTGTTGGCACAGCTGAGATGGTGTACACTCCGTCAATGGGACTAACCTGGGCAGCCATGATGATGACTGCATACAGCTTATCTTTAATTATATGTAAGTTGAAGTTGGCAATTTTACTTAATCAATTCACCTTAAGTTGAATAAATATTGATGTGATATCTTGATATCATTAGTTTCTGTTTTTCCCCTCATTAAATCAAGGTGGCTTGGTGTTTGCTAAACCACTAAGAGAAATGAAGTGCGTCACAATGATGGACCCTTTCCACATCAAGTATGGACAAGTTCTGACTGCTGGACTGAGCCTGACCTCAATTCTTATTGATATACTATGGATAGCATTAACAATGATTTCTTTAGGTAAGTAAGAATAAACAGGACCACTTTAACCTCTCCTCATATATGTGTGTGTTTAAATGTCAGATTAAAATTAATGCAATTGAAGGAACATGAGTCATAGATATTTGTACAGGTTGTATATAAGTATAATTCCACTGATACAAGGTGTTTAACAGGAGGCACCATGAGTGTGGTCCTGTATTTGCCCTACACTCTGTGTATCTGGATCTCTGCTGCAGTTGTCATCATCTACACTCTGCTGGGAGGTCTCTACTCTGTGGCCTACACTGATATAATTCAGCTTGTTCTTATATTCATTAGCTTGGTGAGTTGCTGTTCTTTAAGGTTTTATAAAGTGCTTGAGTCCTTGCTCATTACTTACATTTGTATTTGTCTCTGCAGTGGCTGTGTCTTCCCTTTGTCTTGATGAACCCTAACTGCTTTGACATTGGCAAGACACTGATGAACAACACCTTACACGCTCCCTGGATTGGTGCACCAGGACTGGAGAAGACCGGGATCGTGATGGATGAATTCTTGATGTTTGTAAGATGGAGCAAAACTGTGGCTGGTGTCAAATGTACTTCACTAGTGATCAGAGAAATCCTCAAGATAAAGACACATGACTCATATTTTAATTGTGTTTCATTTTCAAGTCACTGGGAAGTCTGGGATATCAGTGTTCACACCAGAGGACGTTGGCAGCTTCTTCATTACCCACAGCTAAGCTCTTGTGCTTAGTCGCTGCTTTCGTAATACTTGTGTTTGGAATACCTCCAATTCTGCTTGGGGCAGCTGCTGCATCTACAGGTACGACAACTTCTACATACTAATGTAAGCTGTGAAATCTAACATCCACTTATCTGTTGTATTTAATGTTACTGAAAGAACAAAACATGTTAAATCAATGGTTAAATCACAGGAAACCAAGGAGCAACATATTTGCATAACTTAGTGAGCAGGTAAAGAGCAAGGTGACCTTTTATGATTGTGTAATAAACAGTGGGTTTTGAAACCAAGGTTGATCCATTACCATATAACACAAAGTGCTGAGTCACAATCCTTAGTGCAGGAGAGTCAACCGTCAAAAAACAACTATTTTACCGTCCAAACATAAAAAGACCCCTGTTGTGCAATTTATACATTAAACGTGACACAATTAAATGGTGTGCCTTTCGGCATTCAATAAATGTGGTTTTCACAAAAAAATATTGAATATTAATATTAAAAACATTAACATTAAATAACTTTAATTTATTAAAATTACTCGGGACACCACCCTTCAATGGAAGGGAAAAATATTTATTGATTAAGTCTCATGAAAGTACTATCTATAAATTTGGAACTCTGATTAACAATTAAATTAATAACTATAACCCAAATTACCATATAGATACTTAGTTAAGTAAGGATATAGAGTTCTTGACAGTGTAGAGGTTGGCAAAATGTACACTTATGCAACATTAATGAAAACAACACTTTGAAAGTTAATGTTAGTAATGTTATAACTAACATTAACTTTCAAATAACTTATAACCAAAATATCACAGCAACACAAATCAAAGTTATAAACATCACACGGAATCGTCTTTGCTGAGCCTAGTATAATTATTAAGCCCAGTTGTGTTACCCGTCCATAGAAAGGGAAAAAAGGTTGATGTGCTGTTCGAAGTCCAGTGAAGTCATCTTGCTGGTTTGTGGCTTCTGTTTTTGTGGTTCTGCTGTGACATGCAGCTCTTGAGCTGGTTCTTAGGCCTTTTGGAAGGTTTTAGCAGTCTGCTCCAGTCAGGCCTGCTAGAAGGTTGGTAGAGCTTGGATTGGGAGAAAGATTCCCTCGCTCGGTGAGTGGAGAGCTGCACCTCTCCTCCATTGAAGTTGAGCAGAAAGAGGTGACCGCCTCTCGGAGAGTTGAGTCGAAAGGAAGAGTTGAAAAGAGCAAGTGAGCTGGACAGCCACACTTTTCTCAGAGAGTTGCATAGAAAAAGAAAAAAGGAAGGGAGAACTGTGCTTATATTGGCTTGGTGACTTCATGGGTCATGGGGCCCAGAGGGACCAATAGTGGTTGAAACTGAGTTCTGGAAGCTCTGGTTTGTCTCCAGAACAAAGAACATGTGCTCAAGGCTTTGACTACACATGTGGGCCGATCTGTACTTCACAAATACCCGGTACCAACACCCTAAATTATCACTCTAAGCAGACTTCTTGATCACTATAACCATATTATTTAACCAGCCTTTGAATAGGAGCGATTCTGTTGACGATCTGGACGGTTGATTACTTTATCCTTGTTCACTTTATACGATGTCCACTGTAATGTTTTATTTTTGTATGAATTTTCTCTGGTCTGCCCATCAGATTGGAACCTGACGTCTTATGGTTCTCCATCTCCATATGAACGTGGAGAAGCAGCTTAAATCCTGCCCATCACATTACAACACCTCACGCCGCCCTTCATCTCCACAATTGGAACTGGATGTGTTGCTGCTGCTGTGATGTCATCTGCTGATTCTGCCTTGATTTCTGCTGCTTCTGTCTTCACCTCCAACATATACAAGAACATCCTGAGGCCACAGGTGAGAACATTGAATTATGACATTAATAGTTATTATCTCAAACCTCTTCACATCCTCCTCTCTATTTTTTCTCTAGGCATCAGACCGAGAGATTCAGTGGGTGATCCGAGTTGCTGTGATGGTCGTGGGTTTGGTTGGTACATTACTAACCAGCAATGAAAACAGTATCTTACTCTTCTGGATTCTTAGTGCTGAATTGGCCTACATAATAATCTTCCCTCAACTGGTGTGCGTCCTCTTCGTCAATATCTCCAATGGTTACGGAGCTGTTATGGGCTGTGTGGTGGGATTGGTGCTCAGAGTTCTCACTGGACTCCCATCACTCGGGCTGACAGTTGTCCTCCACTTCCCAGGATGTGTTCTTCAGGATGGAGTTTTTGTCCAGCACGCTCCAATTAAGACCATCTCCATGCTGTCTGCCATTGCTGCCATCGTGTTGTTCTCCTATCTGACGTCTGTGCTCTTCAACAAAGGCCTGTTACCTGAGAAGTGTGACGTGTTCAAGGTGAAAGTCCAGCAATCAGCACGAGAGCTGACACTGGTACAAGGGGCCACAGAAGACAATGAGAAAGAGACACTGGATAACACATGTCCTAAGACTGAGGCCTCAGAGCCAATGATTAGATCAGAGTGTTAGAGTCCCTGAATATCTAAAGTGGACATAGATGGCACCAGTTCACTGAGCACTTTTGTATACAGTGCAACAAGATTGACTTTCTTTCATTAAAATAAGTTCTAATTGCAACTTTGGTCCTTTATTGGGTTCTTTGTTTAAACTGGGACAAATGACAGCGAGATCTACTGAACTACAAAGATTGTGATCTCACCATGTTGTGTGTCTATTATGATGTAAAGTGTGATGATGAGATAAAAACATCAGATATCGTAATGGTCGGAAATTACTCCTTCATATTGCTGGCATTTTAATCTGTGATGTTACAGGGCACTTAAAATCTTTTGTATTTACACACTTTCATTTGAACCACTTCACCATAATCTTTTACTAAAGATTGCAGCTTGCTTATTATTTAGAAAAGATGGGACAAAAAATCTTGACTATATTGGCTTCAAATTCTGAAACAAGCTCTTCCATTTGATTACAGCTACATTATGTGTTGTCCACTCTGACCCAGAATAAGATTAATATCAACATGTAGCATACGCAAGGGAGGGAAAAGCAAGACATCACAAGCTCATTAAAAGACCACCTGTCTCTAGATGTACTTAGAAAGTTGCTGAGCTGGACCCAAATACAGACAAACAAGATATACAGCTAGTACTACTGGATATATATATATATGTAGGACCAGGACGACTGAATAAACCCGAACGTAAAAGTCAACCTGACAAAGAGAAACACAAAGACTCCAGACACAGAGGAAGCAGAGATAATAGACCACAGGTGAAACACATGAGGAAAAGATGGAGACAAACCACGATGGGAAACAGGACAAAGACAGAAATTTAAGTGAGAGAGATTCACAAAGAACAAAGTTTCAAAATAAAACAGGTAACGAATAATTCAAAGTACAACACAATAATCAAACACAGAGTGGTAGAAGACAGTGAGAAAGAGACACTGGAAAACACAGGTCCAATGTTTAGCTCAGAGTGTTAGAGTCCCTGAATATCTGTTGTTCGAATTCTAACACAGAGTGTCAGAATTATCAGAGTATCAAATCGTACATCCCCATGGAGACTTCTGCAGCCAAACACAGGGGTATTAAGACAAGTGGACATAGATGGCACCAGTTCACTGAGTCCTCTTGCCTCATGCCTCTATGCTCTCGTCCCATGGGCAGGTGACGACATCAGCGATACTCAGCAGTAACTGCAGCTATGATACCAGAATTAGTGATGGTACCGAAAGCAGCGATGCAACTGGAACTAGTGATGCTGCCGTGCACCCTTGGGTGAGAGCTTGAGTACAGGAGCAGTATGGAGGCATGTTTGTTTTTACATCTGGACATCGAGGCCACTTTATCTTGCATAATAGAAGAGATTTACTAAAAATATCAAATAACATTTTAAAATAATTTCAGAAAGCAGACCAACTAACACACACACATACACTTTAATGAATTGCCATAACAAATAAAAGTCTAATCGGTGTTTGTCAGCCTCATGTTCAGACCTGTGTGATGGGTCGCCTTGTAGCCCCGCCCATTCTCTGCTACGTGAGGCCAGACAGTCCTAACCTCCACAAACCACTGCAAACACAATATGGGTCCATTTTGGCACACAGGGTAAGTATGGCAAACATATCTGGAGGTACAGGGAGTAAATATATTGGAGTTAAAATCCTGTGAGTTTGAAGGAGGGTGAAGTTCTTATAGAGTGGGTGAGAAAACAAACTTTAACTAGGGCTACGTTGTAGCACTAACAGGCTCGAGCACAGGCATTTTGAAGCCTGTTGCGGTTAGTGGAGAGAGCGATCAATGACCAATCGCACGTCTCCGCGTTGCATGCATTTTTGCGCACTGCGGTAAGGATAAACACTTCACTTCCTGCATCCGTCACGCAATGTCGATCCTTGCCTGCTAATTGCTCATTATGGTACACACTATCATTTGCACATCACAAGGTGAACATTTTATGTAAATCGAATAATAGTTGTAAAAAAAAGCTTACTTCTTGTTGCCAGTAGGTGGCGCCATCACTATTATTACATAAAGACATATAGATCTGTTCAAGTAGGGGCTCTGATGTAGCGTGAGCAATTTTGCAATAATGTAACAACAACTTAATTTTCACACTGATCAATAGGTGGCGCTATGACCCTGAACTAATACTAATAAATGGAGCTGTTCAGGTCAGGATTGTGATCATAGGTCAGTAGTTCGGAGCTGGTTGGATAATGCAGAGTGGATTTACAAAGTACTTCCTGTTTCATGGCGAATCAGTAGGTGGCGCTATGACACTGCGGAAATATTGACACATAGAGCTGTTCAGGCTTAGTCTCTGATCATGTGACAGAAGTTTGGCAGTGATAGGACAATTCACAGTGGAGTTATGACAACATCGTGTCCTTTGGTGAAGGATGAACCTTCGCCGCATATCAATGTTTACATGCTTTGAGGAAATGTCACAGTTCTGACCATGATCCAATGACTCAGCTCATTTGAGCTGTATATTGTAAAGCAGCCAGGAGCAGTGCATCAAAGTGTAAAACGTGTCACTTCCTATAGCCAGCAGGTGGCACTGTAATGGTGAGTCAATATTGACACATGGATCGGATCAGGGCGGGACTGTGAATGTGTGAATTAGGTTTGAGGCTGAAAGAACAATGCACAGAGGAATTATTATAATTACCTCTTTTTTGGCGATTCATCCAGAGTCTTCCCCCACGTAACGGTCACACCATGTGATGATATCATATACTGTATACCGAGGTAGCTCATATCTCCATCTTGTTGATATGACATTCAAAAACAAGATATTTCCTGTTTCCACCAGGGACGCTGTGATTTTAAGTCATGATTTCTGTGCAGATGTCATCAGGACCGGGACTCTTGTCTCACATGTCTAGTTTGGACTCGATTGGACCCAATATGTCTGAGATATAGAACCTCATGTTTTTATGGCGTTAATCAACGTCGGTGCTCGGGACCTAATAAATGCATAAAATAATTGCTTGAGGAATACTGGGTTCAATAGAGCTGTGACTCTGTCAGCCTGGCTACAGCGATGATCTTAACTGAGGGAATTTCATCACAATTATTGGAGCTTCAAAACCTTTCTACATATTTTTTACATTTCACAAAATTCATCTTTTCTATAGAGTCTTGTGCTACTTGTAGATAGTTTGCAGTGCTATTGACAAGATGATAGATCATAGTGGAACTAAAGTTTTTAAAGGACTCCTCTGTGATATCCGGGCTTAGTATTGAGGTATTTGTCTATAGAATTATTTTCCATTAATAAATGTCTAGAAAATGAGTTTTTAATTAATGGTTTATTGTGTGGTCTGTTTTGTGAAGGATTGTGTGGAAAAAATATTAAATATTAATGTTGTTTAAATGTTTAAACATCAACAAATTTGACACCATATGTTAGAACAAGGTCAGGGGTGTTATTAAAACAACGAGTGGGTTTATGTACACACCAACTGAAACCAATTAAGTCTATCTTTATCAATGTCCAAATTAATATTAAAATCGCTTACAACAATTACTTTATCTGTTTTAAGGCTTTGATAAACCCAAGATACGATTCATAATAGAGTTCTATAATTATTATCATTGAATATAGAAAGATCAGTCCAGGGACATCAAACTGTCCAGTAATGATGGCCTCACATTATGTTCAAAAATATTTTAAGCTTATAAAGGGATGATCACAGAAGCAAGTTAGTAGCTTTTATTGAATCTTTGTGAACCTGGCAAATAAAGCACCACAGGTTTGTGCTCGAGTAGAAAAGATTTGTCTTATTGGAAAAAAAGAGAGAACAAATAATGTGGTGAAAACAGATTTGATTGCTTTTCGAAGACTCAACGCTCATAGTTCCCACACTTTGCATGAGAGCCTGAACTACTTATGATATCTTTAAACCTGAATTATATTGAGATCTTGACAGTCTGATCAGGGGGCAGGGGGATCAGTTACGATCATCTCCACTGTGGGTCCTGAAAAGTGTGGTTGATTTTGTAGGACCACCTTGTGGAGTCTTCTATTACATTCACAGCACATTATATATTTGCTATTATTCTGAGCAACTTCATGGAATATAATAATACCCTGATCTCCTTTGTTCACATATTTTATTCACACTGCCTCACTTACAAACTGTCTGAATTTATAAACTAATATAATTCCAATCTTATAGACTTAAACCCATAAGAAACCCATCAACTAGACCTGTGTGTATTAGGAGGTGTCATCAGCCAAATTAAATCTGCATTAGCTCATTGTATCTATACATTGCCAAAGCAAAAGAGAACAGGATCTGATGGATCAGCTTTTCAAAATCACACATCCAATAACTAGGATTCAGTGTACACTCATACTTGAATTGTTTTGATTCATCAACACCAAAGTTGATTTAGGTTCTTGGAATATTTTATGTAACTTACTGTCGGTTTACAGTGTAGTTTACATGATCAAATCAGAACTTTTCTTAACTCAGTATTTGCCAGTATCCCTGATATCCACCCTCAAGACTGCTTTGGAGGCACTGACAATAGCTTTATCATGCTCATAAGAAATGCCAGCCATCTGCTTTTGCCCTTACAAAGTTGTTTTCAACACCATAATACATCAAATCGTACAGATCGCGGTCGCATTGAACTTCTCTTCCAAAGATGCCCGGAGCAAACCAGGAGGAGAAGATGTTCCGGTCATAGGGCACAGAGTACATGGCAGCCATGAAGTGGTTGTAGTCCTTCAGATCGGCAATGATTAGGTCGTAGGTGAAGACGCCGACGGCTCCAGTTGCACAGCCGGTGGTCTTGTTGAACAATGCGTTGCCAGTGGAGGAGGGACCCACAATTGGTGTCAGAGGGATCTCACAGACGCCACTCACAATGAACACCCTGAATACAGAAACACAACGTGTCAGACAGTACCGACATAAACCTTTTGTATCAAGTCAAACCATCAGTTGTATGTTAATGAGAGACGCTGCCGTCTTATTAAAAACACATGAGTTCACCCACGAGCAGTCACAACTTTAACAGTCACAGGGTGTCCCAACAAGATGCAGTTTGAACAAGCAGGTAAACATGCAAAACCGCCCTTTTTTGGCCATCCTGTAATGTCGCTGCTGACTAAATCAAAGTCCAGATGAAAGAAGTTTGGGGATGCTTCTTACCAATTATTACAACTCACAGACCTGCTTAAGTCAGGTTTAAAAATGTACGTCAGAAAATGAGCAACACATCACCTTGGGTTGGCTAGAGTGTAGCGGCTAGACTCGTTTTTAATTTCCACGGCACATTGGCGATAAGGCATTGTGATGAGGTGTGGTGACAGGGGAAGAGTCACGCCTAGAGACAAGACACAATAGTTTCAGGGACGTCAGTATCACCGAAGCAGAGGGCAATGATCTGTGTTCTGCTGATATTCATGTCACAGTATTTCAGGAGGCTGACCAATGGCGTTGGATATAAAATACATTACTTCAAAATTGAAGGGTGTAATGGAAATTTAGCATTTTGTATGTGAAGATTGCGTGAACAGACTTGTGTATCTAAAAGCAAAAAGATCCCCTCTTCCATCGTGTTGAGGGACAGACGTGTCTGCAGGGCACGGTTTGGAGCCATCACAGAAGCTTCAAAAACGTTAACTGACTCAACTAGTATAAATATATAGTATAAATATATGTGTTTATTAACTTAACACACTTTTAAGATGGGATCTTACTTCGGGCTCATGATTATCATAACTATTATCATAATATAGTAACATTATATTTTGCACTGGAGGTGTAGCTGGGACCGGATCGTCTCAGCATGGCAATCACTTTGTTGAAGATCTGATAAATCAAGTGATTTCTACCTGCATGCGTAGTGCCAAAGAGAAGTGTCTCCAGACAGGTCGATCCCCCAGCTCTCTGGACTCACTGGCTGTCGTTGCGCCGCAGATCAGCTGTGTGTCAGTTGTTTTGTTTTTCACACGCGCTGTGTCCGCTACTGACGGTGCTGCAGGTTTATTCTCCTGCATTTCCTTCAACAACAAGCTGGTTTATGTAATAAACTAAATGTCAGGACTCTACGGAATCAAGATGCGAATCTTTCGGTCTGTCGTTAATAACCAAAGCCCCAGAGTTTTCATGTTTATCTGATGAATTTTGTGTAACAAACAAAAGATTGAACCACTTTCTGTATGCCTTTTCAAAATAAAAGCACTCCAGCGTTTCTGTTAATGGAATCCATTCCCTTGTATAAAAAGGTTTTTCATTGGGAAATATTTGCAAGAGCAGAAGATGCAAGGCTTCATACTGTGTAGTACTAGTATTTATTTGTGTACAAGGGACTTCTTTCATACAAGGCCTTCATCATATATGTGGCCATATTCAAATCAAAGCCTATATATAAAAACATGTGCAGCAGTAGCAGCTCCTCTGCAGAACATGATATGGAACTGAGAAGCTACGTATCGAGCATTGTAAATATGAATTGATATTCATTTGAAAACTGTGCATTGAATGATAAGTTGCACAATTGCCTCTCTTTGTGTTTATTTATTTCTAGTAAATTCAGCCTTTAACAGAAATTGCAAAAAATAATATGATCTGCCTGTCATCGGCTTACTTTTGGAATTAAAGTGATCTTTGGCTCACAAAGGTTGGTGACCAACGCTTTACACCATTTGGAAAATATAAAGTATAATTGTTTGTATTGGGCTATATTTGTTATTGTTAATTTGCTGGCTCTCATAGGTAGTCATATCATTTTCAGCATGTCAACTTAATATTTTTCAATATTGTGAAATTAAACAATTTTTTGTTAGAGGCTTCAAAATAATTCCATTGGGATTTCTGCCTCCCTCTTCACTGTACAATATAATTTTTCCGGTTCATGTATTCATAACAATCAATTAAAAAGTCTGTGATGAAACTAAAGCTTGTGAGCCGGACACCCTCATTGAGTTGACAAAGAACAAAGACACTGACAACACTGGACCATCGTATTTACAAGTGTTAAGGAAAATGACGACATTCACACCAGTTTAAATATTGGCAGTCTTTATTTCAACAAGACTAAGAAATGTTGTTTAATATACATTTTTTCCTCTTACAATTTAACATCTATCTCATCTTGTTTTTTTTTCATAGCATTTAGGAGATACTCTGACAAGTAAAAATCTGGTGTAATGTTATGGCCTCTTTTAGAGACATCTAAAAACCGCTGCTCTTTATTTACATCTCTTTTATTCTCTTCAGTCAAGTCCCTCACTCGCTCCTCAGAGAGCGAGTCCTCGCTGTTCTTGTGGGCCAAAGGCAGAGGGATGGGTTTCGACACCTGTCCCATTCAACTTTAAAGTCACAAGACTGAAGTTGCTCTGTTGATGGAGAGAACATCATCCAGCAGCTGGACCGACTCCTGCCAGCTGGGAAATGTTGCTGCCCTGGCCCGCAAGCACAGACATTTACCATCATCACCCAAAGACATTTCCCTAGCCCTCTCAGAACGTTGGGTTTCCTCACACGCTGCGTCACATGACACAAACACATGCATAAGCTCTTGTAGAAATGTTGGTGGAACATAAACAAAAACAAAAAAATCTCTGGGGAATTGAGGCAGTTACATGCAGAAGTGATGTCAAACGGAGCTGCTGAAGCCCAGCTTCATAATTCTAATTTAGCGCTTCAGGATTTTATACAGGTTGCATAGATGTTTTATAAAATCCTCAAATCAGATTCGTTATGTCGCTTTCCTTGTTGATCACTGTTTGGAGACTATTCAATTTGATCTCAAAGCCAAAAAGAGGTGAATAGGATGTGTCCAGTATTCACCTTCTGTCAGTCAATTGTCAAATGGCAGCCTGTTTGTTTCACAGCTGCAGACAAATATCAATCATGCAAATCCATTGTTCAATTTAGGTAAAAATGCATATTTAAAACCCCCAATATTAGAGCAAATCAAATACTTTGAAAAATGAATATTCGTCCCCTGAATGTTGCATATCAGAAACCTCCTGAATACTGTAATGTGAATAATCTACGTCAGTTATAAAAGAGTTGGAAATGACATTCAAATACATGCATAAATTACTGTACAGAAGCTACATGAGGCAGCATCTTTAGAGATGAAATGACCAGGTAATGCAACTAACAGACGCACTCATCAGATCAAACCACATAGAAAAATCTGATGTGCTCTTCTGCCGGTAACGATGATCTCAAAGACCCTTCAGGGTATCTGAGGCGAGAAGATAAAACATCTACATTCTTTTTTTTCAGACTTTACCGAGTTGCTAATGATGTACCAAGGTTAATTAAACAAAATGAAGATCAGGCACCATATGTTGTATTCATTTTGGTAGCAATACTTCAACATTCCACCTCGAGTCGAAATGATGAGAACATGAGGATAGGTAGATCAACTGGTTCAGGATGATTCCATTATAGTGACAAAGGCCATTTAAGAGGTACACGTGTGTTTTGTGGGGCGGAGGTGATGAGGGCAGGAAAAAAAAAAAGATAAAATGAAGCCCCAGCACACTGTGCTCACTGACCAAAAGTGCCCCCATGTGCACACTGACCTCTTCCACCACCTAAAACTAGCAGTAAAATCCACTGTAGTACCTAATATATATCTTCATACCAAAAATATCTAAAAATTACAACACCTCTTCAACATTAAACCCTGTATTAAAATAATCTTTTCTTTTTTCTCATTTGATCAAAGCACTGTCTTTTGTTCCGCTTCTCTCGTTTAATGTGAAATGCTCTGAACATACATGTCGCCACCCTCTCTTCTCCAACAGTAAGACTGCTGAGAGGCAGATCTTCTGTGCTGAACTGAGCTTACAGTACCAAAAAGGGCTTTCAGGACTTGTCAGCTTTGCCTTCTTTAGGGGTTGTGTGAGGGGAGTCCTTCCACGGGGGTTACCTTTCAGCAGGCCGCCAGCCGCTCATCTCAACTCCTTCAGACACTTTCAACTCACTCGGTTGCATTGACATTGAGGGCATGCATGAGGTATGAACTTAGTATTGAAGTGTTGAAGCTGAGGAAACTAACAAATTCATGTGGAAATTCAAAGTGAAGTCGTGATAACGCTCATAGCAGACATATAACCTGCCTGTTCGGGCTCACAGACGCCCGAAAGCTCTTCTAAAGACTGAGTCCATCTCCTGGTGAAACATTACCACCGGTGCTGTAACGTCTCTCTCTGGATTTATGAGCGTTCTGCAGCTCAAACTCAACTGAAGCTCAAATTGTTCCTGAGTGGAGATCAACAGGCAGCATCAGAGCTTTTGACTGGTTCATGTGTGTAAATGTATGAATGCACAGAAATGTTCACAGTGTGCACATTGGCAGTGTGAAAAGTCATCGTTGTGGGATGTTAACACCCACAACCACATGATGTGTTGACCTTTGAATAATGGAAAGAAAGACAATCCTCAGAATTATGAAGACATGTCCCACCACAGGCACTCACTCACTCACTCGTTCCTACTGAGTTATCAGGTGGCAATCACTGAAGAAGGCACACTAATTAGTTATGAAATTGCCTCAATAAAAGGCAATTATATCATGTTTGTAAGGCAGCAAGCAGAACCATAGTGAAGCTCCCTAAGAGCCATAAGGAGTTAAGATTTATCTGGGAAAAGGGGAATAAAGTGGATTTTTGGGACGAAAATCATATTGCTGTACACTGATGTCCTTAAAAACATACAAACAAATAATTAAAAGTGAAGTTATTATAATATTAAGAAGAGTCTCCCTCCCCAATGGCGGACAGTTCAAGGTCCTGAAGGCAGTCTTTTAAAGTCTCTCTGACAGTTTCCCCCTTCGTTCAATCATTCCTGGTCGTTCTCGTCCTCTCCCTGCCCAGCCAGTCTTATCTCAGGTGGGGAGCGAGCAGGGCCAGGGCCAGCCCGCAGAGCGCCAGCGCCATGCTTCCGTGTGTGGCGACCCCAGTCGATGGAGCTTTGCCCACCACCACTTGATCAACCCGAGGCTTGACAGGGTTCGGTGGAGTGGAGAAGTACATGTCCCGGTCTGTTTCGCAGGATGGAGAGTCACAGCCGCTGCCGCTCTCTTCTCCTCCACTGCTTTCGTCATCTGGGGAACATAAAAGACACAGAGGGTCAGACGTCGGCAACGAGGACTTTATATCATAGATTTAAATCCTTCAAAACTATTGTCCTCACCGCTTTCCGTAGAGAGGTCGTTGCCGCTGTGCGCAGCTTTGAGCCTACTCGTCATTTCTTTTAAAGCTGCAATCTGACTGCGAATCATAATGTTTGGCTTTGTTATGTCTACATCCACATCGGGGTTTGATACCTGATTGGCCAGCCCGTTGCCAATGACAACTGACTCGTACCTGTGACGAGGGAGAATCAACATTAGTCAAAAATGTCAGACTGAGCAACAATACAGCCAAACTTCAATTCCATGTACTTGGTGTGTTTTTTTTCTTACCTGCTTTTTGCGGTTCCGTTCCAGCACTCATCGCCAGGTGCGATCCTCTCACCTACACACACAGTGTCTGGCAATGTGGACCAGAACTTTTTAGCATGTTTCAGCTTCTTCTTCACATCAGTTGTCTAAGTAGTAAAGACACAAAGAACGGGTCAGACCCAACGACTTAAAACAGGGCAATAGTAGTCCGAGTGTGCTCTGGATTTTCTTAGACCTTACCAATCGATCCAAACTGGTGCCCGCAGCGGTGGTGGGCCTTGCGTCAGGGCTGTACGGGCGGAAGCGGCCAGTAAAGCCGGTTTCTTTGAGAGAACGCTTGGAACGGAAGGCCATGCTCGGTTTGGGCTGCCCACAACCCTGGAAAACCTATCGGCGGTGAACAAGAAATAAAGTTATGTGAGTGGAACTGAATCCTTTCATACTTATTTTCTTTTTATTATTGTGTAAAAATGTACTGACCTTCTGCGAAACTTGCATGCTGTTTTCTTGCATGTTCATGATGGCCTCGGAGATCTTCACGTCGATGGGATCCATGACAGACTCAAAGTTAAAGGGACCCTCCAGCCGCTCAGCCAGGCTAAGCATACCATCTGAGGAGCAGAAAATGTTAGAATTTCATTAAAATAAAAACACACGGAAAAATTATTCACTGCAAAGATATTTCATAAAATTAGTTTATTCAAGTATATTTTTCTCCACAAATAACATTTCCGTCTCTGGTGAAAAATCTAATTCTATTTTATACTTTCACATGTTTTCCCATCTACCCATCTATTACCCAAGAGTGTGATCATTAAAGTCGTCTTATATCTATTTCCCCTTATTCTGAGGTGGATGCTACAAAAGGCCACTAGGGGGAAGCACACACAAGCGAGCAGGCTACTGATAAACAGTTAAACAGAGACTTGATTCTTGCAGAGCAGTGTCCTCGGCCAGGGACGAACACATGTGATGGTGATATCCCAGCTAGTTATGTAGAGCAAATATAATTTATACAAAAGAGTGATATGTCGGCCACCCTCATTAGAAGGAAACTGATCTGGGCCTGTGTTTACACAACATAGGAGCTGTAGTCATCCTGAGGGCCACAACATGTACAGCATGTACAGCCGCTCCCTCCCTCCCTTTATTTTCAATACGATACTAAAGAATGAGGGATGTGTTTGTACACGATTTCTTTTTACAATACACTGTGTTCCTTTGTTATACATGTTCTTGCCTAACCGAAGTGCCATAAAGCCGGTGAACACGATCGGTAAAAATATTCCTCACATGTAATTACCCCAGTTCCATCAAGCCACCAATCCTGTTATGTCATCATGGTTTCATGCCCGTAGTCGTAAAGAGGCAAAAATGTTTACATAAAACTAGCTTAGATTAGATAAAACTTGAAATATGAGCATGCGGTGACAACATGTGAAAGAATTTGTAAGCAGGGAGATGTTTGAATGTGACTTGTTGCCAAATCAAACACTTTAAGTCATTATGGTTAGAGCAGGGTGCATTTACGGTCAGGTTTGCTTGATAACAACTGCAGAAAGTGTCCTTGTTCACATGATGGTTGCTTACCGAGGAAGTTGTTCCATTCTGTGTCCAAGTCGGCCTGGTTGGCCAAACACCCCCGCATGACATTCAGACAGTAATTCTGGCAGGGTTTCAGGGCCACTTGGCCCGAGCAGTAGGGACAGTACATCATCTTCATGGCCGCTCGTACACAGCTGGGAGATGCACTAACCTGGAAGAGGAAGGGGGCAGTGAGCATTCAGCTATCACTGTACCACAGCAAAAACACTCATCCAACAGCAACAGAGACACATACTTAGAGTATAAGTAAGAACATTCATTTTGTAATCCCACTCCACAAATCAGGAGAATCTAATCAACAATGAATCATTCACTAACTTGAAAACTCATGCAATACCAGAGCAGACAAAGAGGTTTATGTTATCATAGACACTGCACTGGAAACCCTGCCAGTTTTTCCAAGAAAGATATGAAGTCAGAAACAGGAGGGAGGGATAGAGTGAGCTTTTCCGTGTCCAGAGGTTGACTGACTGCTATATCCTTTTTTGGGAAAGACAAAAGCTTGACAAGCAACTCTCGCTTACCATTGAAACTTTGTTGATCACCTCTGGCATAAGAGCCAGGCCGCGAACAAAGGTGCGTGCGGCGATGAAGGCCCGGGTCAGCTGGATGCGGAGCTTACGGGGCACGTCGCCGAATGGCTGCAGCTGCTCTGTGTGCCGGCTGACGCACTCCATGTAGGCGTCGCTGAATTCATATTGTACGTTGACTAGTCGGAACATCCGCTCTAGGAGGTCGGCCCAGAAGTCCGACAGCATGGAGTCCAGGTTGACAGCAGCGCTGCCAGACACATAGTACCGAGTCAGGGACTCGAAAAAGTTCTTGAATAGCTCCGCGTTCTGCATGTACATCATCCCGTATGTTCGCACAAACATGTTGTCCAGTGAGAGCTCGGCATTTACCAGAAGCTCACGGAAAAACTCTGGAGAAAAGAGAAAGAGATGGAAGTTAATGTGATGAATAAATGTTGAAGTTGAAAAGATACAGATCAAAGAGTGGTTAACATTTGAGATGGGGATTCAGTTTAAGATGCTATGAACCAAAGAACTCTTCCTCTTTGATATTAAATGCATGAAACATTCAAACAACTTCTGTAAAAAAAACCGACAACACACAAACACATTGTGATTGCTTTATCACCACAGTCAAGTAGAGATGTCAGAATACAAATACCAGTATGCCTCCGATACTACCGAAAACACCAGTAAGAAAATCAATATACCAATTCAAAACCGCGTCTATACTTTAAAACTGCAATTTTCTTTGAGACTCCACAACACCAGTTGTGCTGTACTGCCCCTGGTAAGTACTTCCTTTTGAGCACTGAAGAATTTTCTGGTAGTGCAGCATTAACCAGAGCTAGCTGCACTGTCAGTAGTTAGCAAATATTTAAGCCAGGAAAGTCAAGTAAGTAAAGCGGCGGTGTAAAACATCTGAAGAACCATTCCCATCCAGAGTTAGTAATCACCTGTTAGAATATAAGTACAAGTTGTTTTAATGTACTGGTATCGGATTAGTAGTCCATACTGGCTGATACAAAGTACAGGTATTGGAATGGTATCGTGCAGAGAAAAACTGTATCAAATCATCACTACAGTCTACATATAGTAAATAAACAATATGTTGCAGCTGTAAAACTTCTGACCGAATGACTGTATTAAAGTACATCTATAGATCTTGATATGTAAAGCTCTCTATCAACACCTTTTCTCTCTGGCTCTGAGCTGCTGCCAACTTATGAAATCAGACTTAAGTTACTCTGCTTCACCTGTACCCATGTCCTGCAATTCTGAGCATCTCAACAGAAACGGCTCAAGCATAAAATCTTGGCTGAAAGGCAGAGGAATGTGCGATGTGAAGGGGGTCGGTTGACAACGAGGAGATGAGAGGAGCGAGTGAAGCGGGTGGGGTGAAAGGTGGAGCCGGAGCATCTCTGTCAGGCTGAACGAGCGGCGCTGCTCCTCGTCTCTGTGGACTTGCCATTCAGTGGAGACGTCTCTCCATATCAAGCAGCTTCAAACTGACCAGCATCAATGGCATTTTTCTGTTGTCACATTCCATTCCCTCTCCTTTCTCCCAGCTTCTCTTGGACTGTCCTTCAGAGGCATTTTCAATAGGATTACTGAATAATGCGACTCTCTCCCTCCCTCCCCCCCTCCTCTCCCGTATTTGGACCTGTACTCCCCCCCCCTCAAACCAGTCCTGCATCTCCCTCCCTCCGCTGCTTTCACTTCATCAGTTCCTTCAGAGAGCTCTCTTCACGAGAGACAGGGAACAATGACCTACTTCATCCTAAGGAATGTCCATCACCCCCCTCCCTCACCACTTTCTCCCACCCCAATAATCCAGGCCCCCCTCTTCCACAGACACCCCCCCCATTCCTAACCCATAACTTTCTTAATCTGGACAAAATTAGAATTCCTCAGAGTCTCTGAAAAATGCTTCATCTTCTGTGCCGCGTGCATGCAAGCATACACTCATTCCCTTTCACTCATCTCTCTTTTTTTTAATCCTCCCTCCACAAAACTTCTGTCTCGCTGCAAGTTTCTCTCAGTGTCCTCTGCTTGCCTTTGAAATGTAAAGTTCCCATGCTCTCACAAGGGGACGGACACACACACACACACACACACACACACACACACACACACACACACACACACACACACACACACACACACACACACACACACACACACACACACACACACACACACACACACACACACACACACACACACACACACACACACACACACACACACACACACACACACACACGAGGGCGACTTGGGGCGGGTTAAATTGAGGGCTTTTTTAACTCCAAATTCCCACTGTGTTGCCAAGGATACCGGAAACACTGCAGCCCCTCCATTTACCTCCCCACCATCATTGCCCCCCCCCTTCCTTCCAACGCACATGCACCCACACACACACAAAGCCAGGGGAGAGGGCACCAAGTTCCACGCTCCATTGACAGAGATTAAAACAAAAGGTCCACCCCCACCCCCTGGAATGTCATAGTAGCCACAAGTTTAAAGTCAGTGAAAGGAGACAGAGGAGTTGAAGAGGAGGCGGCAAGAAGCAGGACAGTCCTAAACTTCTGTTTCCTTTACACTTTATTAAGAGTGGTAATGCCTATATGCTAAACAGATAAGACCTGTAATGAGTTTGGACAAACCCAATGGTTAGAAAGAGCGGTCTGTGAACGGTGTGTGTAAGGGAGGGGGCATTTAGACGCTATCTGGCCCTTAGCCGAGGCTCTGAAGTATGAGCAGCATTACATAGGCATCTTGCATTGTCATTAAAAACAGTTTATGACACACCGCCGTCTGCCAACAGGCCGAGGGGCTGAACACTCCCTCAGGATTTTTCCATTAAAAATGCTTTTGTCGCTCAGCCAATGGTCTATGAGAATCTGGGTGAGAGGTTACAATTGGAGAGTGTGTAGGCTGAAGTGAAATGTAAAACAGCGATGACTCCTGTCTCTGTGAGGATCTGTCTTTTCCTTCCTCCCTTCACTCATCCTGTCACCGTTTCCACATGTTGCAGAGAGAAGAGCCTTAAATTATAAGCAATGTTAGGCCCAATCCATCACAGGAATAGAGGAGCTGACTGATCTCCTCCCACTCTTCCCTCCCACTTCCTCCCCCTCCAAGGACCTTCCCCTTTCCCCATGCCCCCCCACCCGTGTCCATATAAACTCTGCTCCTCCCAATCCCAGCCCAGGCAGTAATTGCATCCTATTTGTGACAATTAGTCCCTGCGCTTCTCACTTTTCTTATGGGATGGGATCCTGTCCCTCCTGCTGTTGGAGTTCACTGCTTCGGATGATGTGTCATATTGTGTGTGTGTGTGTGTGTGGAGTAAAGGGGCCTTAATCCATGTGCTTAAATCCCAGACATAGGCTTGCTCTGCTGGACAGGGTCAATGCAACAGGACAGACAGGCTGAGGCCAGGACAAACACACAGTGAAGAGACGCAGAGAGGGGAGAACTATTTCTGGCTCTGGTCTTAATTGGCCATGACTCCTAGCTCCAGGCGCATGAGAGCCTGCCTAATCACATACACCACTTCCTGAGTTTGTTGGTGTGCGAGTGCATGCTGTTGCATCCAACTACATGTACTTTTTTTGCACCTATGCACTCTGCTAAGGAGCAGTCAGCTGACATCACTGACATGGCCGTCTTTTTCAGTAAGAGTCAATACAATGATAAGCACTTCCTGTGCCGGTTTCACTGACGGGATGTGCCTGCTCCTGGGTGTCTTGGTGTGACAACAGGAAATAATGGGACGGCAACCCGAGCCTGTCATCGTATCTAGTGAGAGAGAAGGTCTAATGGCCCAGGTGGAAAAAAGCACAGCAGGCCTTTGTAAAGAGATCCTACATCTAACAGTTCAGAGACAGCAGCGAGCAGCCTACAGTGATGAGAGTGGAGGCACAGAGGGGGAGGAAGGTTAATGAAACACAGGGAAGACGTTTCACTGTAAGCTTGAGGTCTGCCCCCTCTTGGACAAGTTGTTACACTTGTTTGAGCTCTGTTAATTTCTGTATGACTTGCAGTAATCACTTTGTTATATAAAGATTTGAGATATATTAAGAGGGAAGAAAATACCTAACAGTATTTAAACATTATTTGTTTGGTGGTGGGATATGACTGTGAAGCTACAGTAGAGTTTAAACGATTTTTAAGTTATGTAAAATTTCAGTGGAAATTGTCTAGATAGTTTTGGCTCCGGTATCATGACCTCAAATCTAAGATCTATAAATCATTTTTAGTCTCATCCATCACAAAGTGCGCAGATAAATACTTCAACACCTGCTTCAACAGACCAATACAATACAGCGAGAATAAATTACATCTTTATTTGATAAGAAAATTATTATTTCAAGTACTGCTATGTTCTCAGGACAATAAAATATCAATTTCAAAGCTTTATTCAAAGACTGTTGTAAAAACCTTTTCTAAATAGAATTATACTATTATGTATATAATGACAGGGCCTTTTTTTGACGTAAAAATGACGATCACTTATTGATTCATTGATCGAAAGAGAATCAGGAAAATATTTCAATAATCATTCCAACAAAACAATTTTTATCATTCATTATTTTCTACTTCTAAAATGTGCCTTATTCTTTTTTTTAACTTTTGAACATATTTGGGTTCAGGACTGTTTTGGCATTTGACATCCGCCTAGGGTCTAGGTTAAATATATTCATAAGCATCTTGCCATCACTTTATAGACCAAATAATTAATTAAAAAGATAATGCAATAAATGTATAAATTGTGAAAATGGCCAGCTGTAGTGCTTAATCAATGTCGAAGAGAGAACCGGTTGAGTCAGAGCGAGAAATCTGCAAAGATTTATAAAGAGGCTGGAGGACAAAGCTGAGCAGAAAAACAACAACATTTGTTAGACATGCACGCTGTGAAACACGATCAACAGTGAGACATAAGAGAGAGAGAGATGGAAAGAGAAAGAAGAGTTTGAGGGGCAAAGAGAGGGTTTTTTTTGGGAGAGAGAGGCATGGGATGGGGACTAAGGGCAGTAAGAGAGGAAAAAAAGAAGGGCGGACGGCTCGAGCAGCGACTGCATTCCGACACGTCACATTCCTGTTCACATCTGGCTGTAATACACACGCTTCCTGTTACTGACGATCCCTCGCTGCCTTTCACAGACACATAAGATGTGAAGGCCCCTGACCTGCATATGCACACATGTGCATGCATGTGTACTGTATATAAACATCAAACCCTGCCCATTAATTACCCTAAAAAAAAAAAGCATAACTCCTCTGTATTTAGAAACTCAAAGATTCCCTCACTTATTTGTGAATCCGCAGCGGAAAACATCTCATGCTCTACATGTATTAGTAAGCTTCTTTTTAGCGGAGCTGCCGAGGTGGCACGGTTGTGTGGTTAAGGATTTTCAAAGCCACCCTACTTCCTTGGTGACTCAGCAGTGTTACGTTCCCATGCGCTCCCACCCTCAACAAGAGTAACCCGATCCCAATATTTACAGGCATACACACATGTGCTCACACACAGTGGAACAGGAAGTACAGAGAAGACTAAATCTGATGATGTGTGTGGTCCGTCTGGAAGGGCACACGTCTCTCTGGAGAGGAGGGAAGCGAGCTGCTGGGGACCATGCTGTTAGGGGGACGATGAGGCAGGGAGCTGAGACGTTGAGAGACAGGTGGAAGGGCCAACAGACACAGACTGACTGTCTCCACTTTGGGCAGTGCATTGGCAGGTGGGAGCGTCCGTCAAAATGCATGCAACACAAGTGCTCCAATGGGGACACTCAGGGACACCAGCACAGTGAAGTCTGAAAAGCGCATGGTGTGCATGTGTGTGTGATTCTTGGTGTAGGGTTGTTTGCTTACTGTCAAAGTGGTCGTGTTTCTGTTTGAAGGTGGATTGTAGGTTGGTGCTAAGCCTTGAGACGGGAGCTTTCATGTCTGAGTGGCTCTGCTGGCTCAGCTTCTCCTCCATCTCCACTGTGCAGCAGGAGAAACCCTGCGGACACACTTTCAGGGGGGCTCCTGGAAAAGACAAGAACACGCTGTTAAACAACATCTTCTACAGGAATTTGTCATCATGAGTCACATTATAGAGAAATAATAGAATAGAATAAAAACAGATCAGTTGTAAACCAACAATAAGTGTCAGAATACAAATCTGCTCAGAAGAGGCTTCATCTCATAAAACAAAAAACATTATGTGTAGATTTACAATAAACTGAGCCAATTGGACAATTAACGCAGATAATGAAACACATTCACATTAGTCATTAACAGAATATTTTGCATTTCTATAGAATAAAACCGTCTGTTAAGTAACAACCTGACATCCTCACTAAATAAATCGCACCTTGGCAGTGAAAACCCCCTTAAATTGCATTTCAGTGGAGTAATTGCAACACTTAGCTCAGAGCAGTCTTTAGCCGGCCACTTTATCCTGGCACTATCCTGTCCTGATAGATAGTTTAACACTGTATCTTTCTCTGAGTGCTGAATGCCGTCAAACACAAACTTAAAAAAAAAGGGAATTAGCTCTCCCCTGTGTGCAGGTAAGACGGCTGACTTCAGCTTTGTGCTGTGGCGTGGTTAAACCTGAAGCAGAGTTTTTTAAGGTCATTCTGGCTTTGCAGCCACACAGGGTGGTTTTTCAGACACCATAAATTTGAGGGGAAAAAAGGTCTAAAAGGTGTCACAGTGGAGAACACACAAGAGAGCACTGGTCTGCTGATTGTTGTAAAGTGAATAGGGCAATTTCCATGTGACCACTCTGACGGTCAAGTGATGCATTTTTAAATTGGTGACGCTCGTATTAATGCTTGCTATTTGTTTTAAAAAGTGTCACACTCCTGGCTAACGTAGCCCTCCTAGGAGAAATTTGAAGTTCAACGTTTTGAAGCATCATTGTAGTTAAACAATGTTCTGAAAAAGGTTAGGGTTAGGCTGTAAAAAACTGAATTTTTACGTCTTCTGACTGAAATGATTATTCGAAACTCAAATACTCTCTTTTATAAAACAGCAAATGTTAAAGTAGTTGGAAATGAGTTGAACATCCAATCACAATGAGGGTCAGTAGTAAACGAATGCGAAGTTGCAGCTGCAATAATGTTTTGTTTTAAACATGGCTGCTGGAATTTGGGGGAACACAGTGATCCTTTCACTGCATCCAGGCACCAACGGCCTGTTTGGTTTTCCCCACCATCTCGTGCTCACTGACTCGAGGCCTGAGTGCCTGCAAGTTACTGCAACATTAAGGTCTTGTGTGTCTTATATGGACTTAAGCTTTAAAATTACCTTTAACATTTTCCTGCATTTATTGAAAGACACATTTAACATGTCAAGACCAATTTAAACATTTTTGCACAAGGACTGTGTAGTGAAATACATGTTCGTTTATATAAAACCTTGAAAGGACAAGTGTTTTATTGAAAGCTACAGGAAACTCAAAACTACAAACTAGAGCCTGACAGATAAATCAATTGGCTGATAAAATCAGTCAATATGAGCCTTTCAGAGACGTTAGTATGGAAGTTTATGTCTGCTGGCATGCACTTTGTTTTACAGAGTAGAAAATGCAGAAAAGATGAGCATATTTATATATATGTTTTTATAAGCTTATGCTCTATATATCTGGTTCTTCATAAATAAACTGTAAAATATCAAATAAATTACATTTCTTACATCTAAGGAATAATTTCCAGGTTTTTAAAATAAATATATCTGTATCGGGCTGGCTCAACTGTAAACAAACAGGTGTAAACTGAATCTTGCACCTTCTATTGTCCCAATCACCTACTTACCCTAACCACTACTGCACTGATTTTGTACATTTACATTAACGCAAGTTAAGTTTTAGGAGCTTTATGTGCTAGGACTGTTAACTTTGTAACACCTCAACCCACACACAAACATCTCACTTTTACTTCACCACACCAAACATTAAAGTCAATAATAGCACACAAACTTCAGAGAACTTCCCTGCGTGTTTAAAATAGTAGCTTAAAATGTAAAACAAATATTAAATTGTAGAATCAGAAGTGACTCATAACTTCACAATCATCTAAACAGGGCACCAGAGGGTGGGATGCACCCTGGCGCCATAAACCGGACCCCTCTGTCTGGGATCAAGTCCAAATAATCCTCCAGTCACTCCTTCTCTCACAGTCCTCTCCCCCAAACTCATCTCTCCCCCTCCAACCGATCCCCTGCTCTCCACATATGCACGCATCCACACACCCGCTCACCCAGGCACAGTTGGCAGCCCCTACTTAAACATATTCACACATCACATCACTGCTCAACACATGGCTCTTTGTACCAGCATGATTGGAGGTACAAGGAGCATGCACACACACACACAGATTGACTTTTAGGTGAAAAAGCCATCCAGTCTCTCCTCCAGCAGGGCCCCCTGCTCGCCTACAGCACAGGCGTACAATTAAAAGAGCCATATCCACATTGAAAATATCCCTAGTTACCAAAGAACACAAATAAAAGTGAGATGGTCAATATTTCACGGGAATGTCTGCACAAATGTCACATTGTTAGCGCAAAGGATTAAGTCTCTGAAAAGTGAAGTTTCTGAGCTAATGCATACTTTGTGAAAACATTGTGGCAGCCAATTTCTCAAACCGCTGGGAGAGAAGAAACAGCACTGTTGGAGCAGAACAGAGTGAACGGTTAATGAGAACAGTTAGATCCAGTAAAATAAGCTCAACACGGACTGTCCGTGACGTTTTCAGCCTCACTGTTTCACAATAAGCGGTGTAAGTTGACGCATCATTTCTCTACCATGACTGGAATGAATAGTCTTTGTATGGATTGCGAGCTGGCTCTCACTTGTCTCGTGGAGTTCCTTTCAGGGGCCTCTCAATCTTCAAGCTTCCCAAGTACTTTAAAAATGTAATAAGACACAGAGGCAGCACGTTAATGAAGTGTCAGTCAGACAAGGAAAACTGCCATTTATGGTGGACAAAACAAGAGAGCATCTTGTAAACAAGCATGTGACTGTGTGTCATGGTATTCATCAGCTCTCCACCACTTCTCTGGCTTTCCTTTGTGGAGAGACCACCATCCCCTTTAAATGGCTCATAAAATAAGTCACTTCCCTTTGACATTGTCCTGCCTCTCAAACTCAGAGGAAGGATGGTGGGGGAGGTGAAAATGCCTAACAGACAAAAACCAGATTAGACACCTCACCGCCCCTCTGCCTGCCATCATGTGGCCCTGAACCAGACAGACCTCAAGGTGCCCCCCACCTCCGCCTCGACTGCCACCACCCTGCAGGCTTAACCAGCGAGGTCAGGGGTTAACAGCCACTCCTCTGAGTGAGGTCCTGTCCTCTGACCCCCTTCCCTGTCCCCCAACCAGCACATCCACCACACACAGTAACATACCTCCCCCCCCACAAACCCCAATAATAACACCACCAATACACATACAAAAAAGCCCCCTTACACCTCTATACAGGCAATTAACAGCCTGGAAAGTCACAGGAAAACAGTAATCTTCCCCAATCTTGAGTCATAAAGGTCCCTCAAGGATTATTTCTGAATCCAGGACCTCACTTAAACTGCTAAGAGAGCCATGAAGGACGCCATGGGGTACGGCATGTCATGAACCATTCACTGACGTCTGTCACTAATTGGAGCCTGGTGGTGTGCAACTAAACCTTACCTCAGAGCTTTCACACACACAGCACTCGACATTTGTAAATAATTACATGATAAACTGTATGCAGCTCATAGTTTATGTACATACTAATCCAATCCCAGTGGAATCTAGGTAATGTGTGACAGCGGATACTGGGGCAATTTAGTTTCCAAACTTAAAAAACGTGTGAAAATATCAGAGGTTGGTCTGATTAATCTTAGTCCAACATGTAAAATTCAGCTCCAAACGTTGTCAGTAGAGTGAAGTATGAGAAACAACACTAAAATACAAAGGTTGACTATTAATTGGCATACAGTATTATGCACCCTGTTGTAACATGTAAAGGAAAGCGCTGCCAGTCTACTGAGCATTTCTTACAGACTGTTGTAAATTTGCACGCCCTGCAGCCATAACATTCTCCTGCTCCTCACCTCTGTCTTGGGTGTAATTATCCTGGGGGGGGTTTAAGGATCGGTGCCATTTGTTGGGTAACTTTTCTGTTCTGCTCTAGATCCTGTCAGGCACAATCACATGAGCTGAACTTGTGGTCTTCAAGAGTCCATGGCGTTTTGTTTTTAAAAAGGTGTGAAGTTGGTCAAACAAGCATTTTGTTTGTGATAGGTGTAATAATTTGTGTGGACTGTTTTAAAGAAGCAAATTGAAAAAATGGATGAGGCGAGGCCACAACTGAAAGGAGAGATAAAAAAGACCAACAGCTGCATATTTCACTTTCAAAATCATAGCAATTCTGTTTCGTAAATTATTCCCTTCTTAAATTCATTCTTGTTGCAGCATGTTGTCAAATCACTACTTTCTTTTTCGTCTCCCTTTCATTCATCAGCGAGAACCAGAGAGTTCAGAGATGTCCATATCTGTTTTTACAAATGAACAAAAACATTCCAGCTGTACATATTTGGAAAAAAACATTTCCAATTACTTTCTTAGCCAGTAAGTAAGCATTTTAAACGATTCTGGTAGTTTAGTCCTCAACAAATAAAGTAAAAAATCTCTAATTTGAAAGCAACAGTCTACAAAATGATTTGCTTTTTATCAGCTTTCAGTAATAACTTTGAATAGGCATAATTTTGTTCAAATGTGCGATGTGTCATTTTGAAATTAAACTCACACACCACGTATTCAAGACGGAGGATGAAATGTTGTCATGGCTCCATAATTGTACAGGGTTTAGCAGGGACCTCTCCCACATGACAGTCTAGTGCTATAAATCCCACCAGTGTCCTGTTATATACTGCATCTTACAGTTTCAGTGTACAGCTAGGAGAAGTGCCCGGGTACAATTTGATATTTCTTTCTATACAACAACAAATCCTTTAACTGGGTGAGCTGAGTAAGAGCTCTGTCTTATTTACAACCTTGGAGGAGCAGCTTTAGGGGGAGGGAAGGTTACAAACCTCCACACATTCACATCAAGCTGCTGCTCAGCACAACCACAGACACTTGCTCAAGGGTATTAAGCCAGTATTAATTTAAGAGGGGGAAAGTGAGTCTTGTTCACTTTTCCTATCCAGATTTTCCAAGTTCATCTCTAGGGACTTGGACCAATGACATCCCATACAACATAACCATTACTTTGCTGCCATCAGTGCATAGCAACAGTTCTACTTAACGATTAGAAAATGAGACCGCACATAATAATGTTCCGAAAAGTCAAAAAAGATGATTAAATGTTATAGAACATTGAGCATGGTTTCACAATGAAAACTGAGCTCTTAAAATCTTTGTGTAGACTTCCAAACATGTTAAAAGGAGCAAAACCACTGTCATGTTCAAAAACAGAGAGAACTAGTTAAATTGAAATGTTACAAGCCAAGATAAATGTCGACACCCTTCTATACATTAAAATTATCTGACACGCTAATATCCTGTGTACATGGGTGTACTTTTAGCTATGGATGAGTCACCGCATAATGGGGAAATGTTCAACAAGATTATGCTGTAAGCAGAAACCATTATCAGAGGCTAAGCTGTTCATATGAAGATAATCGGGGCAGGGCTCTACTTCCACCTACGTCGTTTCTACACTTCAGCCTCTTACAAAAATAGAGTAATGACAAGTTTATAGCAGTTTTGGCCAAACCAATAATGCTTTTCAGCTCTCGGTTCCATAAGGAAAGTCCAAGGGAGTGACATGTGCTGGCAGGGGACATCAGAATATGACTGAAGTGTTTTAATAAAAATGTGGGTCGTGATGCCAAAACGTCTCCATTCCACTAATGCTAAGTGTTTCACTTCACTGCTGCTCAGCAGCTTTAAGCCTAAATTAACTGAAAAGTTAAGGAACACACAGTATAGCTCAAGTTGGTCTGAATAATGTCCACAGGGGTTTTATGTGCATGTGTCAAGAAGGATACTTACTTTTAAAAAAGCCATGGTAACGAATGCAACCTTCTAATTATATGTCTATATTATAATTTTTCTGGGCTGCTATTGGGAGTGATATTGTATGTTTTCTATTTTTGCAAATTGCTGGTTAGGGATTAGGAGCCATATTTATTTTCTTTGCCGTTTCCATCCTAAGCGCTTTTACAAATCAGAGCACGTGTTCAAAAGAATAGATGTGAGCTTTTTCAATTATTAGATAGTCAACATTAAGCAAGGCAGTACAGTCGGGAAGGAGAAACTGAGTACCATAAAATAAACTAAATTGTATATAAACCATACACAGATATACACCGTCTAAGGAATCTGTTCATAGTTGTCACAAAAAGAGTGATATCATAGCTGCATGCACTATTTTTCAACGTTTGGTTGTACTGTTTGCATTTATAATTAAGCTGTGTCTAACCTTAATCAGTAAGGACATTAGCATGCATTTGACTTTGCCTCAAAACGCATGTTGTCAGCTGATCAGAAAGCAGCCATCCCTCACATGACTAGTCATGACACTGAGGTTGAATCGAAGCATGATTCAGCATCAAATGTAATCCATATATAAGTGGATCTACGACTAGGAGGATGCTTCCCAGTAGCAGTGAGTCTGGGAAACACTTACACTGCTTCTGACAGATTTACTCAATTTAGAACAATGTTCATTATCCATTTATGAGGCAGGAAGTTTTGGTTTAGCATAGCATTTTCTGGAGTGATTATTTTAAGCTATGCAGCCAGTCACAAAGCTTTGGATAATGTCTGTTTCCTCGTATGAATCAGGGATCAAAATCTGTTCCACAACACAGCTGTCAAAACACCTAACCGCCAAAACTTTTCTTGACGCATGGCATGACTATGATGAGAAAGAAAAATCCATGTGTACTGCTGTGCGGTACAAGCAGAGCGGAACGTATTACAGCGTCGATGTCTCATTTACTGCTTTTTTGCACAGAAGAAATTCACTTTTGGAAAGATCTGCAAAGCCGATCTCTTATTCAGATAGAAAGATAGTCACATTAAGATGTTTATTTGTGCTAACTCATATACATATTGTCCAACACGTCAATTACTTTCTCATAGGCACTTAGTCTGACAAACTCCAAACACCCTGGGATACATAAATCTGAGCACTCTGCCACCAGAGTCCATTTCTGATTACTAAACCAGTCGGGGCCTCTGGCCAATTAAAACTCTCCATTTGTGAACATTCCAAAACGCTGTCATCCATGAACATTTACCCAGAAGCCCCTGGGGAGATTCCACAACATTGCCGTGGCCTCTCGCTCTGTCTGTTTCCCTCTCTTGTCCCAGCCCTGCATCTCCGGCTTTGTCTCCCAACACAAAAGCTCCCTGCCTTCACCACTTCCCAGGTCACTGCTTTGTCAGGGCTTCAACTCGCTCCTGCACTTCCCAAATAAGTTAAGACACCCAAATCCACCCCACTTCGGCTGTTCTCAAAGTTCACCTGCAGCACAGTTTATATGAGCTCTTTTATGGTGACAAAGCCTGGAGGAAAGAGTTTGACTGTGACATCTGCATTTAGAGCAACGGATGGTAAAGATATTTTCTGATTATAGACTAGTGTAAGTGGAATTAAAGCATTTACATTAAGTCTCTTGATAGGACAGTGGAAATCCGGTGTTAGCGATTAAAATTTACTAAAAGCTACACCTCAACACCTAAAGAATAAACACTGACTATTCTAGATACTGTCGAAACAGAGTTCAAAATATGTTAGCTGGAGCTCATTTACCTAAACAAATTAATCAGCGTTAATTGTTCATATTGTCATAAACAATCTTTACACAATACAACAGTTTTCTAACTTAAAGGTAAACATTTGGCCCAAAAGAAGCAGGGGTCAAATAATATACAAGCTTAGCTTTGAAGATATTAGATCATACACAACAAAAGGTCAAACTCCCAACCCCTGAAGGTGAGTCTCTAGCTTTTTCACTGCGTTTCCAACACAAAATTTCTACAAATTGTTTGATTTCCAATTGCTAAATAAAGCAACCACTGGTGTCTGTTGTTCAGACTAGTGCAAGGTCCGACCATTCAGCCATTTGGTTTCATCGTGAGTGCCTAAGACAAGTACTGCATGGACAACAGATTCATGCATAAAAGAAAAAACAACACAAGTAAATCGAGAAACTTTCCTTCCTACCACTGATCTTATGGGAATCCCTACTTAACCACTGCTCCCTCTATCAGAGCAAGTCAGAGGCAGTGATTCACATTAACAACTCCGCCAATCTTTCACCTTTTTCTCTCAGGTTGTGCCCTTTGATGAGCCGCAGTGTTACAGTGTTTGATCTACTGCTTTTACTACAGATTCCACCTTGAAGCTATCGCCAGGTCTGTGTGGGTGTGTGTGTGCATGAGCAAAGGAAATCTGAGTGAAAGAGAGCGAGATTGTGTTATGTTTAAGATTTGCAGAGACAGGCAGAGGTTTTTCGGACAAAAAGCGAGGACAAGTTACAGCACAGCATGTTTATCACAAGGGAAGGGAAGAAAGGGGTAAAAAAAAAAGAGGCACAAAAGACCTTCCTGGCTTGTCCCTCTACACTAGCCCTCCATCTTTCCACTGACTCATGGCACACTAATGAAAACAGTCTTTAAAGGAGAAAATAAAAAACACTCTTTACTTAAGGCCAAGGGCTTCACCATGGGACACTGCACAAACACTGCTGTGCTGTCAGAGAAATGGACTACTGTTAAGCAATAAGGTCCTAAGATGTTCCACACGCACTGTTCGAGAGCCACCCACTAGTAGGGTCGACCCCGATGCTCCAAAGCTTTGACTGTGCTATGGTATTGTGCATACAAAATGAGTACTCCAATGTTGTGTCTGTTAATTATTTGTATTACTCATTATGGATCATTGTTAGCTATTCTAGTTTTGTGCGTGGCCGATCTTGTCTTACTAGCAATGGCAGCAGCATTGCATGTGAACACGTGATATAACACTAACAAGATATTGGAAAAAGTCAAAGTAATAAACTAAAGTAACTTCCAATTTAGTGAATGTGGGCCTTGAAAAGTTCCAGATATGAAAATGGAAAATGGCATATTACAAATCGACGAGTTTGGCAAATGTTAACAGCTTAGCCATCTTGTAACTGCTGAAATGCTGCAACAAACCTCAAATATTTGCAGATATTACTCGCTAATGCTTTGAAGCCCTGAGACAGCCATTCAGACTAGACTATCTAAGGATAATTTGATGCTTGGTTCTGAGCATTTGCATGAGTAACTTTCACACAACAAATCATGACGCCCCTCCCTCTGACTCCACTATAGAAGAATTCAAAAAATTCTACTTTGTTGAAACATACGAGAGCTTTTAAAAGACACACAAACAATACATTTTGACGCTGCCAGTAAAAGCCAGCAAACCCCTCTTAAGGACAGGGAGCTCTTTAACAATGTTTATAACAGACATCCAAAAGCAGCTGAAGTCCACCAGATGTTGCGGCAGGACGGGGCCGGCGAGCTCCCCCAGGCAGAATGAGGTCAGGTACAAGATCAGGTTTCTGGAAGCTCACAGCTACAAAAGGGCAACAAAGATTCTGATATACCTGTTGGGCTATACGAAACTAGACACCAGCGTGGCGGTGGGAAGAGAGCCCCTCATCGCTGACCGTCAAAGGGACTAGAAAGTCTAAACCTAACGGTACAATGGTTTAATGGGCCTCAGCCATGGAGGGCTTAGTCCCTCCCTGATGATATACTGAATCTGTCGATGAATCAAAGCCGTTTTCCTAAAATCAGTTACAGCTTTGGAGCCATCATTTAACAGAGTATTGATCTTTCACCTGTGCCTTTTTTTTCTACCATTACTTATCAGCCCCTAGCCAGCAGGACGTCTGCCATTGTTTTCTTCATGTTTATTTTTTTTGTTTTGATGACCTGCCTTTAACACATGGCATCAACGCTACAGTCAAACTCACAGAGCTACGTGAAGGAGCCAAAGAGCCGCCTGGTTAGTTTCTGTTTGAAAGAAGAAAGGACTTTTGAAGAGCAAAACCTGAGGTTTTGATCTCAAAGAATATAATTTATTTGAAAATAAATCAGAGCATGAGGAGCACACGGAGGGATTAGGTAAATATTAGGAAACCTATTATGCTAACTGCAGTTTGGAAAAGTGAGATAAGTGTGAGTGACTGCCTCATCAGTGGGAGTCTTAATGTAGGCCTTGGGAGTAATTAACAGGGATTACAGCCCGCCTGGCCTGCACCCAGCACTAGGGTTTCAACCCAAACACCTAGGCAAGTCCCTGGCTTCATTCTGTAACCACACTGGCCTCTGGAGAGTCACACAAATCCTAATGATGATCATGACTATCAACACAGACATGAACCCTACTGTGGCTTCATAGGAAATCAATTAACTTTGGTTGAGTTACACCTACATCATAACCGCACCACTGGCAGATTCACACTGAGATGGCTTCAGTCAGTGAGTGAGTGGAGCGGTGGCGAGTAGGAGGAGGGGGGGGGGGGGGGGGGTGGAGGGGTACACTCCACCCCTGCAGTTTGGGATCAGAGCACACAGCCGTGCGCCACACTCCGCACAGCTGGCTGAGTGACACCAGTTCCGAGGTGATCAACACAAAGGAGACTCACAGCAGCTCAAATATCAGAGCGACAAACAATATTACACCACCAAGAGTGAGTTGCACAAACAGACTTCAAAAGCCAGACGAGTCGTACAATGGAGGCAGAGGTAGTTAAACAAATTATAATAAGTGCCAAGACAATTAATTAGAGGTCCTTAAGTGTTGCATTTACTGTATTAATAAGCTATGTCACCTCACAAAGCACTGTGCATGTTTATCCAAAAATATGCTGCACTCGGATACTATTCTGTATGTAGTATCAAAGGATAAAAGGGTTATTGGTGCTTCCCAGAAATTAGATATCAAAGCTTTAGAGAGATGCGTGTTAACAAGAGATGCATTCTAGTTGGCCCATGCATCATCCAAAAGCCTTTCTTCACAGAGAAAACGGCAAAGATAAAAAGCTGAGACTAGACGAGAGGGAGGTAGGTAGGCTAAACGCAGCAAAGCAGGAAAATAGCAGTAAACCACTGTTGACGGTTGAAAAATGGAAACAACCCAGAGTTGAGGAAGAAAGGAAAGGCCAGGAAATGAAACAAAACCTCCCAGAGGAGCTGCTTAAGAGCGAGCAGTGGGGGAAGAAAATTGACTGATGTTAGTCGGGATAAGGGGGAAGGGGGGTCTCGAACAGCGTGCTAACAGGACGTGTTAACAAGGAGTTTTGGGGGGGTTACTTCCCTTAACTCAAAGTAGGGAAAACCACAAAGCCAGATCTGAATTTCTCACAGTTTGCATCAGACAAAGACCAACCCAGATCCATCAAAATACAGAGTCAAAGTTTAACTGTGGCCACAGGTAAAACATGACCTTCAGGTAAAATGCGGAGAATATGCTACGGAGTTTACCCAGAATCATTTCAAACATGCACAAGACAGCGGGAGGTTCCCTGAACAAACATGTTCACAACAGCAACAAATCCTCTGCATTATTCAGACGAGAGATGGAGCAGCCCGGTCCAGCAGGCTGAGACAGGAAGTAACGTATTAACTATTCCTTCGTAGATCATATGATTTTGTTAACAGCACCCCATCATCCATCATCAGCTCTTATCACCACAAAGTCCATTGACATCTTTGTTAATGTCTTTTTGCGTGCGTGTCACTGCTTTTTCACCAGGAGATATTTGTTTCCCTTTTGTTTGCTTTTTCATTTTTGCGTCAGTGGCACGTTTGAAGCGTCCTAAAACCCTCCACCTGATTGCTGTGAATCCAGCAGGGGATGTGTTATCACATCAACTTTGCCTAGATTTCTACGGATTTTATACTAGGAGGCCAGGCAGATAAAGTCTGTAAAAACCACAGAGTGTCTCACTTTTGACATTTGCATTCACACTAGCGCCTCCTCCGGAGAAAATACTTAGGATCTGTAGAGTCCAGTAGATGTCTGAAAGCAGCTTAAAAAGGAGCACACTGTACGTATAAGCCTGTGTGTTGGTGTGAAGATGAGTCATAGTGCATGCATGTTTGCCTCCAGTTACCTCCCCAGATTCCCTAAGCCTGGGTCACATGAACGCAGTGGCTCTCTGGCTCCTGCCTGTTCCATCACTTCTCCTGGGTATTCAGTCTGACACGCCACCGTACAAAACTCTTTCCTGTCACTCAAATCCCCCCTCTCATTCTCTGTATGCCTCAGTTAGTCCCTCCTGCACTCTTTGTTGCCATGTGTTCCCAGCTCTGGGGTTCCCTGTGTGCAGGTCTTGGTGGTCCGGTGTGGAATGCGGTGAGGAGGGGGGAGGTAGGCCGGCCGAAAAGGGGTTGCTCAATTGTTCCCACACACAGCAAACCACCCCCTACTGATCTGTCGCTCACTTGGCCATTTGGGGGGGGGGGGGGGTCAAAGCAAAGGATGCAGAGAGATGGAAATACAAACGCTCAGTCCACACACATAGCCATTGAATTGATGCTACACCCAGAGCATACTAAGCGAGTGAAAGAGGGAAACTTAACATTCCACAGTTGTTGAAGAAGGTGGCTACCCGATCAGCAAATCAGGTCCAACATGGCAAAATCATTCTGTCAAACAAGATTCATGGAACTAAAGCAGGGATTGTTTTAGTGTTGTCAATTTTTGTGTTCACTGTGATAAGCAGATTTGTTTTGGACAAATGATAATTCAAAGATAACTGTTTCTGGCAGAGCAGAAAGGGACGCAGTGAGAGCCACTGATCACAGAGCTGCCGGGCTGTGATCACAGGAAGCTGATAAGAGTGGCGGGTACAGCAGAGCTGACAGGCACGTGTAGCCAGCCTCCCTCCCCTGGCCCCATCTGTACACTGAATGTCGCAGCTAGGCTACCCCCAGGTTCACAAGACCTTAACCTCATGATACCTAAACTCGATTATCCTGAAGGCTCGCGATGAGTTACAGGGGACATGTCACAAATACGGAGCAACAGGAGCCTTCCCTGTATCACTGCTTTCACCTAATCTCCAAGGATAAAACCAGAGAGGTTCAACTCCAACCACATACAACATATTTATTGATTAGCGAATCAACATTTGATGATTCATAAATACACCTCTGCATTATTGAGTAGTTAAGGAGCCCTGCCCAGTCATCCTCTTGCAACCTGCAGACAAAACAAAAACTGAAGTCAGCAATGAAAGCTAAGATAATTGTATTTAATATTTTAACTATAACGCCTTTTTCAAAATGCATATTAAGGAGAGTTCAAAGAAATACTTGGTAATGTTTCAAGCCAACAAGCTGCAGAAGTCTATCCCAACCCTCAGGAATGTTATCAGAGAATGCTTTGGCTTTAATAAGGGATATTTAATCTCAACCCACACATTTTATCAATTTTCACTTCCAATTAATCACTGATACTAGTTTGCAAAAAGAATTACTCTTGGAAAAAAGTGTTGTTGTGCCAAGAACTTTCCGTTTAAACTGGAAGAAACTATGCAGCAGTTCTTAACTAAATTTACATCTTACTTAGCTTTCCCCCCCAAAAAGAATACAGATTTAAACCACTGACATTAGACTTGTGAATTTTTCTACTACTAATCCAAAGCCACACTGAGTAATTCTTTATTTACACTGTACTGCCATGAGTCAGACTTTCATGAGTATACGGCACCCTGCACACCTGTGGGAGGGACTAAACGGTTTCTTGAATGACACACCTGAATCAGTTTGATCCTGCTGTGCCTGACAAAAAAAACGAGTTTGGGCTAAAAGGTGTTGTTCTTCTTTTAAGGATCATTCAATAACAAATAAAGCTGCAATGCTAAAATCTTTACACACATTCAAAGCTTTATTGTTTCTCTTGGAAAACACAGTGTTGGGCCCAGAAGGTTAACTGTGTTTCAACTTGATTTGATTCAATTGTATATCTCATGGAAGAATAAAGTTTCATTAAATTAACATTTCACTCAGTTGGTGGTGTGAACAATGATGAAAGTAGATACAAACACATTAAGTACAACCACTAGGCACAATTTTCTTCATTGCAAAGTGCGGCACTCGAGATAAGACTTGCTTACCCTAATGATAAGACTTGCATTGTTCTTCACATGAAACATAGAGGGCCATCTATATTTTATGGGATTGACCTTGAGAGGCCGGTAAGACACTTGGTTGGTAGTTTATTGGTTAATTATTACAGGCATTAAAATACAAGGCCAGTCTTACAGAGCAGAGCCACTCAAATATTGGACTTTGAGCTTTAAAAGCTCACACAGACTTTGCATGCCCCCCGCTCGTTCCCCGCTCGTATCTTATCTGCTGAATGTCACTGCAATAACACAACCTGTTATTTCCCCAAACCGTAATGATGCAGAGCATGCAGCCAGCAGGCAAGGGGGAAGGAGCCCTCACAATGTGAGACTGCAGAATGTCTCGGGCTCAGCGAGAGGCCAATGTGCTGAGGTCATGCACGCTTTGAGTTTCAGTCATAATGCACTGAACTGATTATGAGGAAAGGGACGTTCGTTGAGCTGACGGGAGGAAAAACGACCCTCTTCACTTTGATCTCGACCATTGTCCCATACCTGACGCATGACATCAAGCCCAACTGTCAGAGTAAACCAAAACAGATTTTGCTTGATGAGCTACAAAATGGGAAGCACAACATCCAGCCCAACGAGTAGCCTTTGACATTCCAATCTGGTCAGAGTTAGCTGCTCTGCTTTCAGAGTGAGCTCAAAGAGCTGGTCCATGTTGCAGCTATGCAGCAGTAATCCACAGATACCCCCTAACAATGATCAAATATAACATACCTACTATCAGCTGATTTCTACAGACAGTAAAATCACATTTACATTCTTTATGATTGCTTACAATATTTATCTTTCAACGATAAAAGTGTGAGTGCGATTTATTTCCTATTCATGTGAGGTATTCAACCACAAGCCCTAAACAAGAAACTAGGGGGAAAAAAGTCTTGAACTGCGTCCATGTGAGCGGTAAAAGATTGATACCGTGGGATCAACGAGGAATTCACCAACTGGGCCTGCTGTTCCTCTGTATCCCTTAATTCTGCCTATGCTAAGGCCATAAGGGTTTCCATTTCAGTTTTACTGCATTAAGACATCTTTATTGAATCTCGAGTCTGGTTTCGGCTGAGCCTGTCGGAAATTTGAGTGGTAACAAACATTCTTATCTCTGGGCTGCCAACGATAACATGATGTTGAATGTTGTAAGAGGCGAGATTTGATTCCCATGTCTCTAATAAGACTCAAATTCCACCAATCAGATTTATGATGCATACGTGTATCAAAAGGAGGTAAATATTTCAAAAAATACTTCCAAGACGACTGGCAAAAATACTGTATAATTTTTAAGTAGGTCTCCTCTGCTACATCATCCTCAACAGTTATGGTTAAAATAAAGTGTCACATATTGTGACTGTACACTCTGGATTTATCTGTGGAACTAAATTATTTCATTGCATAAGTTGTGTTATTTGTACTCTTGCAGATGTTATACACATTTGCTTGATTATCAACTGTACAATTGTGTTATACATTTCCAAGTAAGTAATGGTTTAATCCTTGATCAAACTCAAAACTAGTTTTGACTGTGTTATGGTTGGGAAAGAATTAATGCTAGAAGTTTGACCTTTTACAAAGAGAAGCAGTGAAACTCCGACAAACATGACGGAAGTTCAATCAGGCTGCACATCTGGAGCCATTTCTCCTCAGCGACTGAAACATTTCGAGAGTGCAGGGCTTTTGTGTCTGCTTTTTGGAGCCCCCCAACACTCCTTAATGACAGTAGACCCTGTTGCTTTCTATTGATCAATTATCTCAGTCTCTCTCAATGACAAAGGGTTACTCACTGAGGTCGGTCCTGCCCAGGGCCCAGACATACACCAGGAATCTATTGTAAGAAAAAGGCACGTGTGTATACAACACAAACCTGCACAATAAAACTGCCTTCATTCATTCCTTCTTTCAAAATCCAGAGAAGCCAAGACAATTAGATCCGACCAATGCAGACATGTTGGGGTACTCTCAATGACGTTTAGCATCACAAAGACATACAGGCGGAAAACCAAAAGGGACCTATAGAGTTGTGTGAAATGCAGGGCAAAATATTATTTCTGTGACAGTTTGGTCCAAATCAAATTCTAATGAGCTGCTGTGGCTTCAACAGAAAAGGACAATCTGAACATCCTCATACTATGCAGCGTAAACTCAAGAAGGACATCGGTACAATAAAGAGGACATATACAAACTGGTCACCCTATTCAGAAGAAATAACACAGTGAGCACTCCTGAGAGGATTCTGTTAAAATATATATATATAAAAAGACAGAAAGGGGTAATTGTTTTATGTGGCATAATGCCAGATTAAGCGAATAATTCAATCCAAAGTGACTTAAAATAGGGGGGGGGAAGACCCTAACATGACAGTAGCCGTGCCCGGATCACCTAGGTCGAAAAAACTTGACTGATTTTAGGTGGGTGAATATATGTGTGCATATGCATTTTATCCACCATAAAAAATAAATCAGAGAAGGGAGGGATTTAAAGTATGAAGGACACAGTGGAATTTCAAACCCCAACCCCCTTCCCTTGCTCCCCCTCGAGCCTTCACTGTAAAAGCCCCTCTACATGAGTTTCCATTACTTGGGTTTAACTCATGATTAGCCTAATTAATTTGCCTTCTCACCTCTCGTCTGCCTGCTAACAAAGCTGTGCTTATTTATTATGGAGCAGCCTTGTTTGGGGCCCTTCCATCCTATCCTGCAGAAAGAAGTACAAGTACAACGTGTGCCCTCAAAGAAAATGTTAAAGCCATAGAAAAAAGAAAAAAAAAATCACAACTCCAGGGATAAGGAAAAAGTCATAAGCCTTGTTCACAATGCACAGCAATGTTTACTAAATCACTGCCGGCTGCCCGCACTTCACAGCCATAGGAGCCCGTAGTGAGGAAGCCTGGAAATAAACACAGGCCTGGCTTCTTTCAGTGGGGGAGCCGGGCTGGTGTGTTGATTATAGCCCTTTATTGTTATGAATTACCTGCAAGTATTTCCTAGATGAGGACTATATTTACTCACTGGAGCAGTGAATGGCTCCCACACACACACACATATATTGACTTGCATTGCTTTCCTAGAGAATTGCCTTACACATTACCACTTCTTGTCTAAACCGTAAACATACGATGTCCTAAACCAACCTAAAATACATGTCCTCCACCGTAACATTTTACAATTTACATTAAGGGGACTTGCTTTCTGTCCCCATACGGATGATAAGAAACCGGTTTAGATTAATAACTGAACCACTGTTGTGAAAAATTTACCCCCAAAATGTGTCACTGCTTCATTCCCCACACTTACACTGTAGGTGCCATGTAGCACACACAAACGCACCACGTCTGTAACGTTAACCATTTATCTTTACTGACAAAATGTCTGCTAACAACAAATGACCGATTAACTTTGACGTTTCAATGACTTACAACATTTTTGCCTCAAAGAACGTGTGGAAAACTTTTTGAAAGTTAGTTATTACTAACCATGACTGCCTCGGTTGTACCTTTGGAGCCAACATTAGGTCAGGTAGACAGATATTTGGCCGATTTAACCCGGTTTCTCTTGATGCTAACTCTGCTAGCTTAAAAAAGTTCCCAGGCGCCGTTGGACCACCGGGAGACCACCCCGGGGCCGAGGGTCGTCCTCCAGCCGCACTTTGGCAACCCACCGCTCCGGACCGAATGGGTTTCGGGTTTACATTTACAAAAAAAGCAGAATGTGTTTAAAAAGACTCACCGTTGACTCCTTTGTTGGGGACGTCGTTGACGTTGAAGCCCTTGGAGCTGTACGCGGTACGGACTTCATTGCAGTTCTTCAACTTTTGCTCCGCGGTCCCAGAAACAGACAAGACAAGCAGGGTGCACGCCACACACAGCAGCGTCTTCATGGCGAGGCAGTGACGAAACAACAGCGACAGAAAAAACTTCGAGAGGCTCGGGAGAGTGAGAAGAGCCAACGATGGCCGCTCAGGTAAAGCTAGGACAGAGTTGGAGCGACTCCCACGCTGAGTTTCCTCATGGAGACGCTGCTTTCTTCAGCTCCACCGACACCTCATTCACAGCGGCTGAGAGGAGGCCACCGCTCCGACGACCTGGGCTCCAAACACCGGGGTAAACGCCGCGCACACCTCGTCCCCCTGGAGGCTAAGGTGCGTGTCGAGTCCCGGACTCGAGAGGACAAAAACACGGAGACGCGACAGAGCAACACTTTGAAAAACCTGTAAAAAAAAAGTTTTTTTCTCTCTCTAACTTTCCAGCAGCGCTCCCCAGCCTCGACGATAAACCAGAGGAGCAAGCAGTAGAGGAGACGCCGGGAAAGTTTGTCTTCTTTTATTTTCTTTCCCTTGTAAACGACGGGTATCTGTGCGTGAGGAGCCTGGACTGTGCCGCTGGCCGTGCTCAGAGATCCAGATGCGGGCAGAAAACCCTGGAGCAGGGACGAGTGCGAGTTCCGGGGGACAAAGAGGTGGAAGTGAGAAACACCAGGGGTGGAGCGTGGAGCAGGGACTTTAAACCCAGGATCTCTCCCCCCTCTCTCTCTCTCTCCCTCTCTCTCGGTGATGGTGTCTAGACTTCAGCGGTAAGTACCAGGCTAGAAAATCAGGACTGGAGCTCGAGGGTGGAGCTGCGCCGTGGCACAACACGAGGGCTCTGCTATTATTGGCCCGCATGACACGAAGAAAAAACCCAAAGTGGTGAAAATCACAAATCTCTTTTTATTGCAGACCCCGGTTTGACCTGTGCTTTAACAGAGCTCCTTATCTGCCGATGTGCAGATAAAAAACTCTTTGAAGGGAACAGACATACCTCATCATGCTTTCACTGTCCTAACATAAAACGAAGTCATCAGCGGTGATTAAGTGTGCTGGGGAATCACCTCATGCAGTGTCAGTGAATCTTATCCATGATGATTCAATTCCATTTGATTGGTATGACACCAAAGCACCACGTGATAATACAATATAAATAATGAATAAAGATTGATATAAACAACCGCAACAACAATAATAATGAGCTAATAATAAATAAATATGCAGGTTTCTTAGGTGCTGCTACTGCTTTGTTTCATTATCAGGCGCATCTTATATGTCAGTGTGTGATAATGACGTGTATTTTATATTTATACTTTTTCCTTTTGATCTGCTCTCTGTTTCCTTAATTCTACGTAAAGTGTCTTTGAGCATTGTTAAAAGTACCAACAAATATATTATTTCAACTTCAAACCATTTTTAATCATATGCAAAGTTTCTGAACATAATTCAAGGTATAATGCAAATAAAATGTGTCACTCTGATTTATTAAAGTTAACATCAGATAAATATAAAAACTAAAAGTAACTTGGAGATAATATAATAAATGAAGAATTTTCTCCAAAGTTGAGAAGTTACAATTAGCGAACACCAGAATCCGACTCAGTGTGAGCCAACATCTGCCTCGACCGGCTGTAATAGTAATAGCAGTGAGGATATTTTTGTTACAAACAAAAACAAATGATAGCAAAACAGCCATGTACATGAGAACAAAGCATGTGACACATTTTCTGTCTTAATCAAAATTTGTTATTTCTGTCCAGCCGCTATAATCCAGTGGACATTGGTTTGTTTAAAAGCCTGAGATTAAAACGTGGCTAGTGTTACAGTAACCATGGAGTCCAAATGACAGGCCTGCTCCTTACACAAACACGGGTTAGGCTGCATGTGTCCTGTTAGTAACGGGGCAGTGGTGGTGTTTTTAATATGCAGCTGCCTGTCACATAGAGCGTCCAGTGTTGTAAACTACAGTAAACAGAGGAATGGAAGCGTGTCGCAGCAGCTGTACGTTGATAGAGATGACAGAAATGAATGGGAAAGGTTTAAAACAGTCACAATTCATTTAAGGCTCTAAGATGGGGCTCTAAGAGTATCCTGCTGCTGCGGCGTACAGTTGAAATAATAAAGCAAAAATAGGCCAAAACTTTTATTGAAAACATTGTAGCTTCTGCGATCGCCCCAGAAACAAACCCTGAGACCCAAGTTAAGTGTGTCATTGGTCATCTTGCAAAAATTAAATCAAAGTCATGTTTTATGATATATTTTGTTCCTGTTTTACTTTTTCTATTCTCAGACACAAGTTTGTTTTATGTGCTGTCCTGCTGTCCTGCTGCTCTCTGACCTTTGGCCCCTCGCTGCATCTAGTTTCACGGGGGAAAAAACTAATTAAATTCAGATTACACTGACAAGACAAGCAGTCGAAATCGATGGTGATTAAAGACTGAGTTTAAAGAAGACGAGCAAAGTAAAGGTTTTCATATAAGCATAACCCCTCACATCATGTCCATGTTGTCTCCTCATCTATCGCACATACTCAATGGATGTATAGAATTTTATAAAATGCGACAATACGACTCCTGTCTTATATCCTCAAATGTACAGAAAAAAAGTTGTAGTAAGACTTTCAACCCCCTGTGTTTAAACATGCCTGGACTTGTGGGGTGCTCTGTATGTGTGTGTGTGTGTGTGTACGGACCTCCATCGGGGGTGGTGGGGGGGGGTGCAGCACTCAGCAAAATGACATTCCTCCTTTTGTGTCCACATTCCTCAGGCGGCTCCATTCATTCTGTGTGACTGCGGCGGCTGCAGGGGGAGGCCGAGGGGTTTTGCCGAGGAGCAGGAGGAGGATGCCGGGAGCTGTGTGTGCATGGGAGAGCGTGGGCCCGGCGCTGCTCTCAATGGGCCAAACAAAAGGTAAGAAAATGGTCCAGTGCCATGGTAATTAGACATGAATGAGCTTTGAACGACGTGACATGTCTCTGTTTTTCTCTCTCTTAGGCACAGGAATCTCAGCATCCAGCTTGGTTAAAGAAAAAAAAAAAAATGGGCTCGGGTGCACGTTCAAAAGCACCCGAATTAAATTGTTATTTGAATTTCTATGAGTTCAAGCTCACGAGGGTAGCCAAGCCCCAAACATCTCTGTGTGACCATGAAATAGTGCTGAAATACATATTCATAGGGAGGGTCAATCACTCAGGCAGAAAATGCAACAATTCCTGATAGTCAGCTTTCCCCCTGTTCCTGCTGACTAACATCAAATTGACCTTTCACTCTCATAATGCGTGCTGTTTCAACATTACCCCAATATTACCCTAAGAAAACACATGAACTCTGCATTCGAATGGGCCTGTTTGCCCTTTCTCCATCCACGCATTAGCATTCAGAGTATAACCCCCACCCCCACCACCACCACCAGCACCACCCTGGGCTTGCCACTGCTCTCTCTTGCAGCCAGCGTTTGCTCATCGACTGATAATCAGCCTCTCTTTACCATCTTAAAGGCAGCAAATCCAGTTCAGGAGAGAAAAGCACAGCTGGATAACAATGGCTTTTTTAACTGGATCTGGAGAGCAGAGGGTGCGTCGGTGTGAAAAGTTACAGCAGAGAGGCAGGATGGCGGAAACATCTTCTAAGTGTATTTGCAGGGACAGGCGTGTTTGTGTGAGGAGCTGTGAGTGATTGGCCTTGTAAGGAAAGTAGACAGGCTTTAAAAATGGAGATGCAACACAAACAATTAGGACTAATGAAGCGAGTTCCATTGTGGGGCCGAGGACGATAGTCTGTTACCTGGGTAATAGGTGACACTGGGGGTCAAGCTAATGGGCTTCAGTGTGAGGGGAAATAATGTGGTCCATTATCAGCCGAGAGTGAGGAAAACAGATGCAGAGGAAAAAAAAACACATAACTCAGATGCTGCTTTGCTCTGAGAACTACGAGCAGAGTCCAGAGACACATAAATCAGATGATTCACGAAGGGCTTTGAAGTGGATCCGACGGGGAAAGGCACATTAAAGTAACATATATACTTGCAACATATACACGTCCTATTCATAACCTCTGCAGATAACCTTCTTTTTTCCATTGGTTATGTTTCCTCGCTCTGGAAGTAGACTACACCTTGAAACCATGAATATGTGACGTTCAAGGTGTTCCAGAAAGTACTTAGTGATCTGTCGTTGGTGTTTTGGGTTTATGCAACTTTCTGCTGTTCCTCACTGCTCCCTTTGGTAATACCTGGCTACATTTCCCAGCAGGACTTTGGACAGCCTCAGAGAACTGGTTTGAAGCAGACCTTAAAAGCACCAATCTAACAGTGTAATCCTTTCCCTATTCATATACTAATGTAAAAATCTGCTTGACAATTACACTGAAATGCAGTTTTGTTCCTTATCATTCATCCAGCTTGACCCTGTGTTATTGAGCTGATTTCTGGTTGGTAGGAGGGTAAATGTATCAGCCTGTCAACATAACTTGCAGTTGACATGGAATGTGTGGGAATAACATCAAACCATATCCATCATATTTCTTTATTTCTATATTTTTCACGGATGGAGCAGGGTAATCCCACCCTCTAAACCCTGATCGGACAGTTGTTATTCTAAATGATGGCAGAAGCCATCAAGGCCAACACTATCTAAAATGACTGGAACTAACTCATGTGAAGTAAGACGAGTCTATTCTTACCTGGTGGCAGTAACAAGAAATAAGCTACCCCGATAACAGGACTGACTCCCTGATGAAGCTCGCTTCTCCAAAAGATCTCGACTCTCGTTCATCAGCATCTTATCAACAAGCCGACTCACCTGCTGTGAATTCTCTGGACATTTTCCCACAGCATTCTCACATGGTCTCACTCAAACATTTTACACAGGCTGGCAGGAAAGGTTCCCAAAAACATGTCTGAAGCCACTGACTCTGGCGGTGAGGATCTCACATACAACCCCTTTTATTGAAGCAGCTTATAGTGAAAAGCTTTGAAGAAACATAGACAGAACTGATTTTTTACTGTTTTAAAGATTTAATGATTGTAGTTGAGTAGGAATTCAGCACTTCATCATTTCAATTTAAATTATAGCTATTAACATTAGTAAGTAGCTGTTTTCTCCTGGTCCAAATGGTGGTATTAGATTTTTACTGTCCTGTAATTTTACAGGAAACCACAGAGAGGAACAAATGCAACAAGAGACACTGAGAGAAGGATCAGACAACAAACTTAGAAGAGAAACCATAGTGGAACAAAACCATAGCAGGAGGTGGGACAAGACCTGGTCTTTTTCCAATTACTGTAACTGTGGATCATGTGTAAGAGGAGAAAGCAGAAGAAAAAGCATTGCAGAGTAAAGTGGTTTATCATTTGGAGAAAAGGCGGATGTTGTGCCGTGTTCATAAAACGTGCTGCACTTCAATCCTTTCTGTTGTTTAAAGGACCTGGTGTTTGATTCTGAGGAAGTAACAAAAACAAACCGGGACATTTGCTGGTGATGCCTCAGATCTGAGGCCTACACAGGTCCAGTTTGACCATTCGGCACTAACTGGCCCATTCTATTCTAAAGAAAATACAGACCCAAACTGGCCTGTTAATATAGATCCCAAGAACCAAAAGGTTATCTACATACATGGTCACTGATGTTGTAACTCACCCCGACTCTATTTACACAGGCCTTGTGTAGATACCGTCAGCGTACAAGGTACTGTCCCATCACAGTACAAAATACTTCATCAGTCAGCTCCTTGTTGTTGTTGATGTGATGCAAAATGACACAAAGACAATCGCCCTGCATAATCATCTCTCCACAAGTGACTGCCCCGCTGCTGTGAACCAGCTGCATTCTCAGATAAGATTGATGATACAGTGAGGGCTGAGAGATTTTGCATCATCCACACAAAAACATCCTGGAGACTGCTTCAGGATAATAAATTGTACACTGGTTTAGAAGTTAGAATTTTATTTTATTTTATTTTATTTTATCAATAAATTAACTTTAATTTCTGTTTTTCTTTTTTAATATTTACATAATGTTACCCATGCTGTTTCTGGAAATTCCTGCAAATAAATATTTTTGTGCCATAGAATTTTTTTTACACGTTACCCACATGTGTTCACCAGTTAGGATTCTACAACATTAGAATTGAAGTGTCAAATCTGATCAAACACAGCCACACAGTCCTGATGAAGCAGGTTGACTTTGTTTTTCTGTTTTTCTATCCAAACTTTAGCCAGGATTGCTGCTTATATAGTTACAGAGTTTTAATATTACAGACTTGAAAGTTAAAACCAAGTTTTTGTGGGACTTAAATCTGATGTGAGAGGGGTTTCAGCTTGGATCCTTCTTGTCAATATGCTGTATATTTGCATATCAAAAATATGTTTGAAATCATATTTTTCATGACTTGGATAAATGCACTGTTGACTAATAAACCAAGGCTCCATCTCATGAGGAAATACTGAATACATAAAATAGGATCAACTTATCCTTTTAAAGGTTCCTGGGGAGCTAGTTGCAGCTGAGGCAGGTCACCAGCGTGTCACATGGCACAGCGCCATAAGCTGTTTTTGGACCTGCACTAAATTCCGGATATTATCCAGAAATCTTGTGAGAACGCAAATGTCCCAGTTAGTTGCTCTTGACATTTTGGGGAATTTTTCCTGCCATCCCGTGTTGGCAGGCGTGTTGATGACATTTTTAACATGTGACAATTATCTCAGAATATAAAAGAGCTGTCCTACACGTAGAAGACAAGGATAAGGCTGATGAGAGCCGTCGTTGTAAAGACAAACACAGGACTTCATACATGTCCGGCCTCCTGTATACTCAACATGGTGCCACCCCTGGCCTGAATGTTCCGCACATTATCCTGTTGCCGTGAAAGCATGTGACCCTGGCAATCTCCTGCTGCGTTCGTCATGTGTGAAAGGAAAACTGCCTCAAATATCTGGACCCAATTTTCTGCAAATTATCTGGAGTCCATTTCATGAGAAAAAAACACATGATCAATCAAATATAATACACAATAAATATCATATACAGAGACAAGACACCACAAACAGTAAATCATGTTTAGTTTATTTTACATTGTACTTTCCCCATCAACATTCAACTGAAAAAAAAGAAAAAGAAATGTCATCCTCCATGTCTGGTTCTGTTCCTGGCAGTTATGTCTGATGTCAGGACCCTAGTGCTCTGCCTGCTGGACCCTTGACATGATTCACTGGCACACCCATGTGGAGCCGAGCCATTGTTGCTGTCATGAGTTAACACCTGTGCTTCTCCTCTGACATGAGTCAAAGAGTCTGGAGTGAGTACAGTCAACACGTACAGTACAGCTGTGAAGTCAGCTGGGTGGCGGCAGCACATGCAGCTCCGGCTTTTAATTAGCGTCTCTCCCCACATCCATCACATGTCTTAGCAACCAGGGAGCTGGGATCCACTTTTCACAACAAACTCAAAATCAACAAACAATAGGAAAAAAGAAGAATCTGGCATCCGGTTTCAACAAAACATCGAAGAACAAACAATTCAATAGAAAGGTAACATTAGAGTAGAATGCAATTTACACACGTTTTTACATATTTACATTTCACATCACTCCTTTCTTCACCAACAGTGCTAAAGAATGAGCTAGAAATGCTTAACAGACCGGCCAACAATCTAGTCCACCAACCAAATGACAATGAAAAAAATGTCAATATTATAAATCAACATATCTTTGTAAACATGGCACCAACACAGAGAAACATACATCTGTACAGTTATCAGGCTGATTTGTGGACCGGCGCTCAGTGGATAGCCCTTGAGTCTTTTATAGGCTTTTAAGTCTCATTTAGGGTTGTTACTGTTCAAAACAATCATCATCAGTGTTACGAAATAAAGCAAACTTTAACAGCAGCAGCAGTGACAAAAACACTTGCATTGCTGGGATCAGTCTGAAATAATATTGATATCACAGGGACACAAGGAATGAGAGCGAGAGGAAGGAGATTCCAAAGAGCATATGGAGGTTACAGTGCGTCTTTAACTGAAGCTTTCACCTTGGCTCTCTGGGATGTGGAGATCACGTCGAATGAGCCACCAGCTCCGTTCCCTGCAGGAGATTACTCACTGCCACAGAGGAAAGTAGCAGAAGCTCTTCCTCCAACGTGCTCCTGCTGGGCAATAACTTCTTGCAGGCTGCGAAACAAGTACAGTTGAGTGTCTGTTTTCCCAAGAAGTGCTTCCCTTACGGGCCCCATGTCAGAGTTGACTAATGATGGGGGGTCTTTGCCACATTGTAACTATAAATGTCAGTATGAGGGCAAAGAGGAGGTGAGGCGACAGAGCACCAATATAGTCACTACCACATACCTCTTTTTCCACCAGAGTAGGCAAGTATATGTTAACCCTGGTGTCACATTTCAATGACTGCCGGAGCCCAAGCTGATAAAAACCTGCATCTACTGCGGGATTCCCAGGATAGAATGCTGATTATATCCATTCACATTGCAGACAAAAGCCAGAAGTTAGTGGGTGTTAGTGGGTTTTTTGACCAGTGAATAAGAGGGTATAGTGGGAGTGCACCAGAAGATGGGTTTCTTATTTACACAACGCCAAGGGGTTATCTGGTGTGCTTTTATACGTTTGTCGAGTGATTTTTAATAAAACAAAACAAGTTCTTTATGAAGGAATGTACCAATTTCTGTAGTTCATGCTTCCTTTCGATGAGCCACAGTTTTATAGTTTGTATTGAATCCTAAGGTAAAGAGGTGATGGGAGAGTGTGAGTGCACAGGTCAGTGGAGACATAGCAGGAGCAGAGCCAGCGTCACATGGAGCGTCAGGACCAGGTAGCTCCTCCTGAGCGGAGCCGTGGGAGAGGAGACGCCTCCGACGCCTGCTGTGGCGAGCCGGGGGGTCAGCAGCTGCTCCTGGAAGGTGAAGTCTTCCATTGCCAGGTTATCAGCGAGATCTGAGGGCGAGACACACAGACGGAGGCAGAGAGATGAGATAGTGAGAGGAGGCAAAAGAATGGAAAACACGAGAGAAACAGGAGGAGAGGATGGAGACAATTAGACGAAACACGGTCACAAAATCTGAAAAACACGTGCGGTATGTCTGTCCTCTTTCTGCATGATGTCTCTCACAGCTGTTCAAACAATGTTACATTGGGAGAAGGAGAAATCCAACCTCCACATATAACCAGATGTCGCATGTTATTGCTGTAGACACATGTTAAATCCCACAGACATATTTTACTGAGAGTAAGTGCTGAAATGTGTACTTCAGTGGTTTGATGCTGAAAACAAAAAATAAAGAAAAAAAAACACAAACTGTCAATCTAGTTCAAAGTGGGGAGGGGAAAAAAAAAAATATATATATTCTATCTTTCATCTAAAGAATTGTGCATTCACATGCTCCTCTAAAAGTCAAATTTCCTGAGTTGAGAAGTCATTGTTCCGACTTTGGTGGGTTCATGTGTTTGACATGAAAACTTGCTATTTATGGTTGATTGTAAAATTATGTTAATTAGTTTGATGGTGATGACATCAGAAACTCAGCATCTTGAGTAACATCATCTCTGGGATCATCTGAGTTATTGTTCTGACTTGAAGTGGCATTCATGTGAATTTGACAGATTATACCTACAGCACAAGAGGATCTGATTTGGTCTAACATTTCTGTATCCACAGGAATTATAGTATTCTTACTCAGAGACATTGCTCCTGTGTCTTTGCCTTAATGATGGAGCAAGAGCCAGGTGCTAGTTAGCTTAGCTAAGCAGAAAGACTGCGAGCAGGGGACAGAGCCTATAGACTCACAGATAACAGAGATTCTATATGTGTAGAAAATAAAACGAAACCTCCACTTTTCTGAGTACAAAATATGTATGCTTGGATCTGATACCATGTTTTAACGACTGTGACTCTGTAGAGTGAATATTATCATCACCAGTGACTAGACATCAGCATGCAGAGACGTCCTGCGGCAGTGCTGTCAGGTTAATGCACTCCCTCCCATGCAGCCGTTTTTTAATCCTGTGATCACACTATATTTTCACTGTGTCGTTAATCATGCACGTCGTTGTGTGTCTGCAGTGAGCCTCTCTGGGACTTCGAGAAAATAGTTAGTTATGGGAGACATTACACCAGTGTGTACACCGGTGACCCCCGTCCACTGTGAGCAGCCTGTCATCCTTAACTTTCACCTCTCCCCACACAACTACTGTAAATATGCCCTCAAGCAAGGCACTTAACTCATTTGCTGCAATTGGGCTTTTCATTTAACAGCAGACTGTGGTTAGACGGGGGAACTCCCAGGTGTCAGTGTGTTTTTCTGGAGACGAGGCAGAGGTTTTGTTGAATACTTTATTTAGATGAAAGTTTAAAAGAGTAAACAGCTCTCTCGCTCTTCAGTTTTTCATGTGAATTCTTCCTAACTCCTCACTCGCTCCTGTATTTCCTCCCTTCTTCTCCATCTGTTCTGTACGCTGCAGTGACTTCATGGTCACCTGCTGCTCTGCTGTTACTTACTGCTGCTCTGTATCCACAGCTGTTCTCCGGCTGACGCTGAGCAGAGCTCTTCCTCCCAGTGTGTGCATGTGTGTGTGTGTGTGTGTGTGTGTGTGTGTGTGTGTTTGTGTGTGTTACATATTCTGTGCTACTTTGTCTGACAGAGTTGTGAGGGAGAGTGAAATAAGACGCCTGAGTTATGAGAGAAGGAAGGAGGATATCAGTAATAAAGGAACTTCATGGTTTGGAACGCCAACTATGAGCAGAGCTGTCCCCCGTCATGCCAGATGCAGAACACCTCTCCAGACACACACACACAAACCCAAACGCTGGTGCATTTCTAACATACCCGAGCCTCACATAGTCAGGGGGCTGTGTGCATAAACAATTACTTTCTCACTCACACGCACATACACACACACACACGCACGTACACATGCACACTGTCACAGAGCTCCTAAAATAACAGAAAGCTCCAAATTGAATTAGCCATCTCATCTGATGTGTCTACTGTCCTCCCCAGTGGGAGTGATCCAGTGGGATGAAGTGGCTGATTTGAGCCACTGTGTGATCACAGGGAGCGGTGAGGAGTCCGGCTCAACCTCCAGCCTCCTCTGCGTGAGTAGAAGCACAGAGAGCGGGGGCCCTTCCTTCCAGGTCCCTGATGCCCGCAGCTGCCAGGCACCGTCTCAAACGGCGGAAGGAGGCAAACAAATAAACCCCTAAAGCTCCAGACCCCATCTCCTACGAATTTCTATGCGGTTACAACACCGTTTGAATGGCGGCCAGGGGACAATTAACTTTTTTCTCCTCCTGTGTCCTCTGACATGGCAGTGGGCAGACATTCTTCAGGGCTCTGAAAGAACGATTTGTCACTGTCGACAGCGGCACACTGTACTGCCGTGCCAATTAAGCTCAAGGTGCAATTCGATACAGCTTTTATATACACTGCGGATAAGAGGGAGGGCGGGGGGGCATGCGTGTTTGCATTTGTGTGTCTGCGTGCGGGATGATTGAGTGGGGTGTGTGCGCGCCCCGTCCCTGTTTGTGAGGAAGCGAGAGACAAAGTCGGAGAGCATTGTGTTGGTGTGCTTTACAGCGGCAATAATGTGAGTGGAAAAAAAAGGGTCTCCGTGAAAAAAAATCCCTCAAACCAGGGGGCGGAAAAAAAGGGTCTTTCTTGCTAGTTTAAACACTTCGACATGAGCAGCACCACAGAGGGGCCCTGTTCTGCAGGCTTTAAAAACAATCCATTGGGGACTGAACACTGCGCAAACTTAGATCCCCTACACTCCTACCCAGGGCTGCAGGGACTAATAATATCCTGGTATAATTAGTGATGAACACCTGTGCCTGTGTGTGTGTGTGTAGCAAAGTACAGACAGAGTGAGAGTGAAAGAGAGGAAAACACAGACAGACTTAATCCTGATTCTGCAGTCTTTGTCTTTTTCCATTTATGGCCATTTGGGGAGGAACCAGGACAGCGGACAGGAAGGGAAAATTAGCCAAATAGACGGATAACGTCTGGCTAAAAATAGAGCCACATCCCGGGCTGTGATTAATGTCCCCAATGTGGGCCCTTGAGGCTCTCAGTGGAGCCGAGCCCTCCTCCAGCTCATCCATTTTTAAGGCTATCACTCCTCAAAGGACACCACCTCGCTAACGTACCCCTGCTAGCTTTGTCGTGGCCTTATGAGCTCGAGTTACGAGCGGAGGGGAGAGGTCAACAGTCCAGCCATTGATTGGTTACACTGAAGTCTCTGCGCTAAGAATGAGCAGGCTGGGCGGTCACATGCAAGTCAATGACACATTCAGGCCTTAACTTTATGTTCTGTTTAGAGCCCTGTCCTCAGGAGAACAGAGGAATAAATACTTAAACAGTTTTACGGGGAACGGACGTTTGTTTGGATCCAGGGCCGGGTCTAGGCAGGGGCAAGAGGGGGCCTGGCCCCCTCAAATAAATGTTGTGCCCCCTCAAACTAAATAGGGTTAGGGTTAGGGTTAGGCACAATGCCCCCTCAAGATTTGGGGCTGCCCCCTCATACATGCCTGTCTAGACCCGGCCCTGTTTGGATCCCATTTACAGGTCAAAGGGGCTGAAGTGTGTGTGTGTGTGTGTGTGTTTGCATGCATGTATATACTGTGTTTGTACATGTGTGTCTGTGTGGCATGTCTGTCTGCGCAGAGGAAAACAGGGAAAGAGCGGGGGAGACAGTCTGGAGTCTTGTTTTCAGCAGCGTTCTGGGCCTGAGGCTTGTCGTTTCCAAACCACAGTTGTCACAACAAGCAAACTATGTCGAAAGAAATTGCAATTGCAGAGGAAAGACACATTTTTACAAGTGCAGGGGATGATTACATGACACAGAAACTCACAGGAAATGGTTACCTTGTACTCTGTTGTATTTACAGTCGACACATTTCTTAAATGCAGCTGAATCTGAGTTTAGATTTTTCATTAAGAGGCATAAATAAATCAGAATTGCTTTGGGAGATGATGCACATCAGTAGCCAGTCGAGACATTATTATGACCCTTCTGCTGAGTGTGTATACCTTCATGGTCCAGTACAGTTTATTCAGTACATGTGTGCTATGCACAAAGGCCTTTTTTTGGTCAGATAAGTATGTGGAATGTTAAGTCTCCAAACACAGGTGCTCCTTATGAAATGGGGAGAGATGGTTTAGATTGCCGCTACACTGGCAGACGATGTGTGCACATCACACACCTAAGCTGGTCAAATTTGATCTAGGTTTTTAAGATTCAACAGCTTAAAAGATATTATGGTTTCCGAAGCAAAGCAAATATTTTATCGCTCGTTTCATCTCTGCAGAGCAAACTATTCACTTGCATATTAAACTCAGCAAATTTTGAAGTCGAGGGACTGGAGTGTGCATGCGAGTGTGTGAGTGTGTGTGTGTGTGTGTGTGTGTGTGTGTGTGCAATCCTCTGTTGGGAGCTGCCCATTGCAGCTTCAGAGACAATGGTTCTGTGAAAACATGATAGGAGCAGGACTGATTGGGTCTTATCTTGTAGAAGGCAACAGATAAGGAGCTGGATTGTAACTATTGGCTTGTTGGTCATATTTTGTAACTTGTCCAAGGCTGTTTGACCCGGGACGTTGCTGACAGAGAGTTGGGAAGGGAGCGGGATGCTTCTGTCCATGGGCTGGAGGGAATGTGACCGTCTGCCTCCACACCCACAGGCTGACCACAGGGGCGCTCGGAGAGGCTGGGAATGTCAGGCCAACACAAACGGGACGCCTGGAGGAGGCCCTTCCCCTGGCCTTAGCAACAGAATCACTCTCTGAGCCGCACTGGCCTCCCAACCTCCACAGCACTCACTGTTATTCTAGGCTGAGGGACCCTCCCACAAAGAGGGCAAGAGTGTAAGACAGGGACATGTGACGCCACAGAGGATGGAGGACACAAACAGAGATAATGGAGTAGGAAAGGTACAGAACTGAAAAGAATGGGGTTAGGAGACTAAATGAAGCAAAAAAAGAAGGATAGAAACTGATGGCTGAGTGAGTCTAAATCTGAAAAACGGAAACTTTAAACTGAGTCGTGAATGTGCTGCTTACCTCTGATAAGAGGAATATACACAGCTGTCAGAAGGGAAAGGAAAAAACCCTCCCAGACACTTTCTAAATTGTTGCTTTGTGGGACAAGCGAAAGTCAACGCCTATTAATTAAGTTGGTCAGTGAGGGGAAGTGGTGTCAGTGAAGGGTTTACTATCATGTTGAACCCACTGGCCTCTCGATACGTTCCTTTCTGTAATAAATCAATAGTCTCCATTTACAGTAAAAGAAGTAAGTACGTAGAAAGTAGGAATCGAAAGAGCATGAAGAGAAATAAAAGCATGAAACAGAGACATATATTTTAAGCGAGAATTCCTTGCAGTGCTGACGCTGTGAGGGTGGAAAGTGTGAGAGAGGTAAAAAACCATAACAAATCAAACATACAAAGAGTTGATTCTGTGCTGAGGGCAAGGGGCTCGTTCAGGGTGGGGAGCTCCGCCGCGTACAGAGGAGGCCTGTGAACCTCTGCAGCTCGGAGGTCGGTGCTGACGGAGGGTCAGAGGTTGGCAGGGAGCGCCGGTTGAGGGTGTTTCTTCAAAAGATTGGACAATGGTGCTTCTTATCAGGGTGAGAGAGAGAGAGAGAGAGGCAGGAGTGGCCGTGCATGGAGCCGAGCTGATGACCGGCAGGTCAATGTTTGGCCTGGGGGACATCCTGGTCCTGGCCATGCAGGGAGCCTCTAAGGAACACATTCTTTGGATGCTATCTTTATCTTCTAATAATGAGGAAGGCTGACATCCCACACAGATCTGCTTACACTCTCCTCCCGGGTCCAGCAGTCAGTCCAGTGAAGGAAATGTAGCTGGCAGATTGAGACTCGTGTTTGTAGTGCAAAAATCTCTGCCAACAAACAAGCCGAATTTTCCCTACATTCCTGTCACAGAGAGGCAGAGTGGAAATACAGCCAAGAGTGACAATTTGGCTGGTCTGACTGTACATACGGTGAGCTCCTGTTGAGTCTATCTCAGCCCTTTTTAGTGGTCAGCCTGTGGTTTCCTCCAGCAGCTCAGAGTCTATCGACAGCAGGACTCCGCAATGTTTGCTGCATTGTTGAGTTACTTTCAAGAATGGGCTGGAAAGACAGAGTCAGAGCATGCAGCAGTGAGAAAACACTGGATAGCGCGAGAATGTAGGAGGGTGCAGATGAAAGTAGAGGGTTAACATGTAAAATGCAAATCACCCCAAACCCCCAACCAGGCTTTTAAGACATTCCCACAAAATGGCTGCAGTGTGTCACTGCGGCGGCGAGCAGCAGAGCAGCAGGCCTCGAGAATGGCCCCGCTGTGTGCAGAGTGTTTGTGGACTGTGGCTGAGCTGATGGACACGACCCAGGAACGGGCCTGGAATCAATTTAGTGCGTCCAAAAAGTGCCTGTGAATGTAAATAAAGCTCTTGGGCAAACAAACGCATTTTTTCCGTGAGGCACACACAAACACAGAAAAATGCACGGGCTACAAAATGAATCAAACACTGCTGGGCCCCCTCTCATGTACATGATGAGAACCCAGTCGGCACTGTGCACTTGTATCCACAGAAATTAAAACCAGGGCTCTTCTTCCTGCCTTCTGGCTAATCTTAAGGGTTTTATCCCCGGACTGATTTGAGAAAGCTCCATGGCGGAAGACCAACAAGGATCCAATAAGAGGGTAATTTCATCCCCCTGTTCCTCTCCTCCCTCTTTTCCCTTTCCTTTACCATCTTCGCCTCCACTGCCACCACAGTCAGCCCTAAAGCTGGCAACACACGGGGCCCTGTGGCTGACTCCAGTAAGAGCAAGAGTGAGAGACTGCAGCTCATACTAACCAAGCCTGTTTACACAGATGGTGGCAGGCTTCATTATTTTTGTGAGGGGCGTGGTGGAGGTGGGGAACTTGGAGGATTGGCTGCATTTATAGAGGTTGTTTATAAGCTTGAGGAGGGACAGGGGCAGGGAACATTGGGTCAGAACATTTCCAGTGTGTTGCACATTATCAGCCTTTCCACCACCAACAACCATCCAACCTCTCAACACCTCCTCAGTAGTCATTACCTCAAGTTAACCATTAATCATCTGAAACGTAAACAGATTATGGTTGGCTAAGATTAGTTTTTCCAGGCAGAGGATGACAACGGCAGGTATTTTTTAAATAAACATCGTAGGACTGATTTCCAGCCAGGCTGCAGATCACACCCATACACTGTATTTCAAGATGGACAACACGTTTCTATTTCCTTTGACTAACCCAAACAGTCTCACATGAAAGCTGCCATGTTGTGTTGATGAGATAATTTGTGAAGTAGTGATCAGGGGAGGGAGCCATGGTAACGAGGTCCTGTCAATACACACGCTTTCGCAATCACAAGTCAGTCCCAGCTGTCAATGATCTATCTTGCAGCCAGCTACTGGGGGGTGAATGAGACACTTTGGCTTGGTCGTCCATCTTTTGTCTATAGACTCGACTATGCTTCTCTGATGGCGAGATACAATCTGTCGGTATTTTAAATTATCTTTAAAAATGTTGCTTTATTTTTAATACGTGTTTATTGTATGCGGTGAAATGTACAAGACCGCATGTCTTGATTTGACTGAATTCTAATTTTCTTTTGTTGTATTGGCAGGTGATGCTTATCCTTCTTTCAGTGTTTTTATTCCTTGGTAAATTCTTTAATGACGGAGATTTGATAAATTTTGAATGCTTTTATTTGTTTTTATGACATTTTAATGTTTCTTTACTTCTAAGCACTTAGTAACTTAGTTTTGAGAAGTGCGATATAAATAAATAATTGGCGATTTCCTGCTGTGTCAAACAGGGATACTGAAGCCTGCTTATTGTTGCACCTTGGTATCATCTGCTCGCTCTTGTAGACCACAGAGGACATGTGGGCACCCAGATTCCTTCGTCATCCAAACACCTGCGCACATCTGCAACGCCTGAGCACGTCTCCCTCGGTCTCACGCCAACCCGTGGCACGCAGGCCCCTCGACCTGGCAGCCACATGTGGACCACTCTAACTGGGCACACAGTCATGAGTGCAGTAGCTCAAATCGTCAGCTCTCTGAAACTGAAATAAGGAGGCAACAGAAATACATGGCGGACCTAACCAGAGATGCCTGAGCTAGTGTCAACAGTGTCTGGATTAGGGCTACTATGATGAAGACATGTGGCAAACACTAATGTGGAGGACCGGCGCCGTGTGACTCACCTATCATGTGCTGAGGGTCGGGGGTCACATCTGTAGTTAATTAACATACCGGGTTGTCCTATTGGAAGCGCTTTTTGCTGTTAATTCCTCCCTCATACAGAGCGAAGGATGTTTAGGTTTCACAGTGTATCAACCTTTAGAGTTATCAAAGGTGTTTTTGTCTCTTTCTGTTCTTTCCCCGCATTCTTTCATCACCTTCTTCTTTCCTTTACTCGCCCCTTTGTTCCAGCCGCAAAATTTGTAGCAGAACTGAAAGGTGAGCCCAGCCCAGCGTCTCACCGTAAGCTGCGTGTTTCACATTACAGGAATATTTCGACTTTTATTTTGCTAACCCCTGGCGATAATAAAACGCTCACAAGCTTCGAAAAAAAAGAAAGAAAGAACAGCTTTCCTCCAGAGTGCTTGCAGTGACCAAACGTCTGAGCACGGGGGCATAACAACAGGTCTATTCACACGGCTCCTGCTGAGTGCGGCGAGGTACAGCGCACGGCAAAGGCCCGTCCAGCTCAGCGAGGAAACACCCAAGGCAGAGCTCTGGGCCGATCCCACCAACTGTTGGCTTTCAGACTGTTTCCAAACTGCATCAAAAACCCATTTTAACATGTCACTAAGTCGAGCAGTTGGATGTTAAAACTCTTAAGTCGCCGTTTCTATAAGTGGATTAGAATTAAGAGGTCGGCTCCTGTTATAAAAATTGACATTTCTGTGGTTGATTCCACCTTTTCTTTATGTCAATCATTTTCTTTCAAGAAGGAACCCTAATGTTAACTCTAAGACTAGTGACGCGATGTAATACACGGATCAAATGCAACATTTTAACCGTTTTTTACTGGTTTTAATGCTGAGGCTGATGTCTCACCACGACGCCATTTATTTCCCACAAGAGCTGAAACTCAGTTGGAAACAAATGATTCACCTCGACGCCAGGTTTTCATGTTTCACAGGGGGAGCAGCGTTGTAAGACTGTACGGTGAATTACTCACTGTTTTTGTGAGGCTGCAGTCTGAAAACACTGCAGTACACATTTGAAGCAAGAGCAGCAGATGAAAAAAAAATGAAGCAAGGACGAGTGAATGAAGAGAGGCTTTGAGAGGAATCTGTGAGCAGGTTTGTGAGGAGACGGTGGCAGGCGCTTTGAGCCGTACACAGAGGCTGTACAGTCTGAGGCCAGGTGTATATGAGAGCATCGGAACACACAGGTGAGCCCTCATCCAGTGTGAAAATACTCTTTTCCACTGGTTAAAAAAATCCGCTAACATCTGGCTTTTGTCTATTCACTCCTGGATCAAGTTGACGCTGGTTTTTATCGGTTCCTGCTCTGAACATCAGCGATGGAAAGATGACACTCGGCTGAACGCACAACTTTCTTCTTTATTTTGTCAGTTTAGATGCTGACTCTGCACCTTTACGGGCGACTTTAGGGCGTTGATGGCTAAAAAGCCAGAACGCTTGTGTCAGTATTCTTTGGAACACAAGCAACAGCACTGGCAAGAAAGGGAAGTGAGAGAACGCCTTAGTTTCCATATACGTTCAAGATGTCGCATATGACTCACCGGCGATAAAAAACAGAAAGGCAAACTCCTTCACTGGCAATGGTAAAGGAATCAATCGCAATACCCACATTTAAAAAATCTGTGTGAACCCGCTAATTTTGAAAAGGCCAAAGACACCATCAGAGATTTCAGATTACACGAAAACTACAAACAAACATACTTTATTTATTTATACTGCTTGTGTTACTGTCATTACGAATTCAGGACAGCCTACTTATGTTATTCGATAACTGTCAGTTACATAGGCTTGTTGTAACAATGTGCTTATTGTACAATAATTGACCTCAGACAAAATCAGTTGATTATCTGACCATCACTACTATCTTACAAAGTGTGATGTTGTCATTGATTGCTGTGATGGGGATCTACCAGATGAGCTGTGAGCCTGGATCACACTGGAATACAACAGATCTCCCACCACTCAAATCATGAGGAAAATTAGAGGAACCAACCCATCACCCGAGGTCAGAGCCCAGATCGGATCTCATGTTGGAGCTGTAACTAGTTCGATGCCTGGCTTTGAGCCTGGCTTTTGAGAGTTGGGGGTGGTGTGTGAGGGGGGGTCCCACTGTCCTGGAATAGCTCTCCTTGCCTGGAATTCTCTCGTGAATGTGCAGCATGTGTGTGTGTCTGTATGTGTCTTCGTGTGTCTGTATGTGTTGTGGGTGAGTGTCGTTAGTGATCATAAGGTTATGGAATCTGTGGAGAGAATGAGCGAGGAGAGATCAATCATGATGCACGTTCGGGAACATCCTCTGTGTGGTCAGCAGGTTGACAGCTGGACTGTCGGGGGGGGGGGGGGGGGGGGGGGGGGGGGGGGGGAGGTCTGCCTCTGTCCTGTCTGCACCTTGTTGTTGTTGTAGCTCCTGTCACCTTTCCCCAACTCCTCTCATCTCTGTGTGTGTGTGTGTGTGTGTGTGTGTGTCTGCTCCGGGCTTTGTGAAAACAGATCTGCCTCGTCCATCTCGGAGCAGCAGAGCACAGACAGGCAGCCCATTAGGCCTCATACTCTGTAGGTCGACCTTTGAACTCCAGTCCCCTGTTTGACCAAAGTGGGCTGAGCGGACGTGCTGGGTCAGCATTTCTCTGGGTCATCACAGGCTATCAGTGGCTATCTGTTTATCAGCCAATGAGCAGGGCCTCCACAAGGTCTGCAAACATTACTGGCCTGTGTACAAACAGGCTCAAACAGGCCTACATGTGCCTGCAGACCCAGTGCTACACTCATATGATGAGCACTCACACACACAGACTATAAAGGGAACTTTAAATTCCCACAGTGTCAACCTTCAGCCGCCTTTAAACCAGAGGAGACAGTGTCTTTTTAAATGAAAACATGGACGATCTCTGTCCACACGAGCGTATTTGCTTTGTGTCCATACTAACATGGCTGAAAACACATATAATGTGGCCGCTCATGTGCACTGAGCATGTCCACGCCGGTGTTAAAAGGACATGGGAACTGTTGCAGGTTGCTAAAATAATAGCTTGTCTCCTACACAGTTGTATCATTGTAAAATCCAGAACTTATCTGTATAACAGCTGTTAGCAAAGACAACAGTCAAAAACACTTGTAATGATTAATCATGTTGCGTTCTACACTGGTAGCCGCGGCTAATGCCGGTTGTTTCCTTCATCTACGTTTAAAAGAGAGCAGCAGTGTTTTCAATCTTTTCAGTTTTAGAAGCTCTAAATCTCTGGAGTAGTGTGGACGCCATGTGTTTTCAAATGAGAATGTAGTAGAGTAGGTGTAGCCTTAAAGCACATGTAAGGTAAGGTAATGTGCTAATTCACTGAAAAATATAAGACATTTTGGGGGTTATGAGAAAGAGATTGAAGCCAGTCTATAAAGGGAACTTTAACTTTCCACAGTGTCGACCTTCAGCAGTTAGTAAACCTGAGACGACTGTGTAATGACTCAGTGTATAGAAGCAGCAATGTAAGGACAGCAGGGTCTTACTCTCGCGGCCCGGCCTGCTGGAAGTGATGGCCCTGCAGGATTCCTGTGTTATCCCCAGGTTCCTGCTCCCGCTCCCTGCCTGACAAACCCAAATCTCTGCCACAACACCCCGGAGAGGAGGACTACTCCCAGCGCACTGTTTGCTCAGCTGCGTCGGCTTTGTGTCTGCGTATGGAGCGATCAAACCCCCTTGTTCCTGCTCCCTGTCTGTTTTACTCCCTTTTTTTCTGTTTGGTTTCTTTTCTCCCAACAGTTTGTAGCTTCATTTGTTCTATGTTTGACTTTCAGGTAGCCCATCTGACATTTCTCATGGGATTGACAGCGCAGAGGTCGAAAGGTTGAGGTGAGGCGGCTACCTGAGGAAGTCTCACTTCTCCTGCGGCATAGTGTCACGGTGGTGTCAACATGTACAGTAGTCATGTCAACACCTCTCTGCTGTGCCCACGGCCTGTGTTTGGACTGTGATGGCTCTGACTCACTGCGGAAGAAGCCAAATCTATTCATGCACTCACCACTATGAAAATAAATAGCTCCACTTTGGTTTGCAGGCTTAAATGTAAACAACTTAATAGCTTGTGCCCAACATTTTTATTCTTAGCCCATCTCATAAATGCAATTTGAAGTAATTTGACGTTATCAACCCGTGCAGCAGTTCATTTGAAACCATACACTCTGCAGTTGAAGTTTATTTTGCGATAGAGTTTCAATAACGCGCTTCCAACCTGCAAAGATGCGCAGCCGCTTGCGTCTCGGTGGCGGCCCCAGCCCTGACACTCCAGTGCATTCGTCTTCATCGTCACAGTCGCCGCTCTGGAATCCCTCGTCCCCATCGTCACTCCACCCGTCCACTCCGCCACCACGGGACCGGGCTCGCCAGCGTTTCTCAGACACCGTCACAAGCCGCAGCAGCTGTGGGACAAACAGGAAGTAGTTAAAGGTAATGACATTAAAATCCTCTTAGCCGCTCAGTGAATCATTCTGTGGCCGGAATGTGCCTGTGTGCATTAATGGTTTAACGAAGCTGTGAAAATAAGTGAGGGTTGCCTCTTGAACTGACTTTGCACTGTGTGATTAGAACAGTACGAGGGGAAGTCCAGACAAAAACGCAGCGAGATCTAACAGTGCTGGTTTTTGACAAACTCTAATTATAATCACCAGGCAGGAAAACCGTTTCGTTATCGGTGCCAGTTTTGTTATTTTTGCCCAAAAGAGATTCATTCAAAGGGCTGTGGTTGTGGATTCATGTAATTTACTGGTAGAAAAAAGAAACAGTGAGGCAAGCAGACTGGTATGATTGTGTTGGTTTTGGCAAACATCATTGTCCTGAGTGGTTGAGTCAGGGCAACAAGGATACAATAATATCACATAACACACCCTGGCCCAGTGGACACTAAAGCCCCAAGATCTAAAACGAGAAAGATAATGAAAGGTAATGATGGAAAAAAAGAGAGATGTTAAGGTTTGTAATATTCTGACACTTTGTGCTTTTACTTTTAAAATATTATTCAAATCATGTTATTGATTAGAAGAGGCATCATGAAAAAAATTATAAATGAAACACAAGCAGGGAACAGACAAGTAAAGTCTTAAAGACAAAAGACAACAACACACAGAAGCCAACAAACATATAAAATGTGTTGAATTTTCTGAACACAATATAACCTAATTTGCAGCAGAATCTTAATGTACTTGTAAAAAAAGCAGTTTCCCAATAAGTGATTTACAGGAGCTCATAATATGTTGTGCAACACATACCACCAGTGTTTATGTAGAACTGTGGTGAACTAATAAAGTCATAAATAATTAAATAAATGTTGAAGAGCTTTAAAGTTATTTCATAAAAAGTCTTATAGTTCCTCTGAACCAAAAATAAAGGATGGGAGAAAGCTAACTTTACATACGTTCAATCAATAAAAGTGAGTGAAACGTGACAAACTGAAAAACTTTGTTCACAGTAACTTTTTCCTTGTGTAGTTTCAGAACAACATTGATGAAACAGAGCGATCCTGTCTGCACAAGACCACGGGTGAAAACATGTGAGAAGGTTTGCAGACAACCCGTCACGACTGCTCTCTGACCAGCCTTCAGACTATGCAGCATCACACATGATTGAGAGCCCTGCCAAGCTAACAGATGTGCTAAATTCCAGCCGCCTGCCCTGTGAGCCTCCTTTCATTTCACCGCTCTGCCTCCGCCTTCTTTTTTTTTTATTGATTTCCTTCCTATCTGTATACGTCAGCATGCATTTTTTTGTTGTTGTTTTTGCTTGTTTTTGTCTATGGGAGAAAATTGAGTTCATATGGGCTTTGTCTCAGGTCAGCTGCGACATCTGCCTGGGATCTGTGTGTGTGAGACAGAGAGAGGAGGTATAAAAACCCAGAGCTAATCACAGGATTACGTCAGTCAGAGGATAAACATCCCTCTTCCCTCCGCCTGCATATACAAACTCAGTCAATCCGGGTTTTACAAGGGACATAAACTCTAAAGTTTAGAGAGGGAACACACATAAGCCTGTTCCCAGAATGGCTGCCGAACAACCCTCCATTCATTTCGGCACATTGCGGCCATACACGGACGATGACCACAACATTTCATAACCCCTGGTCCCTTAGATAGAGGGATGGACCAGTAAGTCACAGACAGCACGGCTGGACCAGAGGAACATTTCTCCTCCGTTTGTGGCGGCATAGCAAAGCGCCACCTGTTGACCGAGCAGAGCCCTCAGGTGTCACATTAAACACCGCGTTATCTCCCAGAAACAAACTCTCCCCTGTGACGAATGGGACTTTAATGCACTGAACCATTTTGTTAAAGGCAGAGCCATGTTTGTCGGCATTTGCCAGAGTCCTTTAGAGATTTACTGAGGTGCTGAAATTCCTCCTCACGGCCTGTATCCTGGCAACTCGGTCGCACTTTGGGAGGGGTGAGGCGCCGCGCGGGGCAATTAAAACTCAAACAAACACTTGTAAAGCAACGAGAGGAAGATGTGGTTCAGGGTATTTTGGAACAAAACCTAAAAAAAGGTGAGCGGAGCGAGGGGAAACAGTGACTGTCATATCCCTTTTAGAGCTGAGACTGGGTGTAAATCACCTCCTGCTAACATACACACCAGCTCCCCAACACGTAAACAGACAGGCTGTCCTCTGATTCACTCTGTCTTCACTCACAGACACAGCAGTGCACTGAGCCAATCCTTTATGTGCCTACCAACTTTTGTGCCAATCTCTCAGGTAGATGATATTTCACATGGTGAGTGAAAACTTTGACCGGACAGTGGCAATAGAGAAAACATCAGGGGATCAACATGCCTTTCGATTTTAATCGTGTATCCCACGCTTATTTGGCCTATGGGCAAAGGTGAGAGTGCACTGTTTTATTCTTCACTGCATTTGTGACGTCAAACATGATGCGCCAGGGAAGAAAACAGAAAGGCAAACTCCTCTACTGGCAATGGGAAAGAAGTCAAATGCCTTTTTTAGCTTGTTTACCCATGTTTGAAAAACCCACGTAAAGCTGCTGGCTTTGATGTACAAGAGACATAGGACACATCTTTCACTCTAAAGTGAGTTTTACAATTTGGAGTCAAACTCCAGTTTCAGGCACACATGGATCATAGGATCAGGAACATACCAGATATAAATAGTATCAGATGAACAGCAGATGAAAAATATGTTTAAATATGGGGGGTGGCGGAGCCATGCCTCTGTGGCGGGGCACTGTGTTTTCTGCTCGCTGGCTGGCTGCCTCTGCCACAGCTGCGGTAGAGGGGAGGGGTGGGACGTATGGTTGTGTCGAAAGTGACGCTGCACTTTTGGCACGGCTGAGCCCCAGCGTGATCCGGCAAGAGACTCGATATTTACCACAAGAGGGGGGAAACCTCAAGGGGCTTGAGGCTGGAATCTTAAAACCAAAAGCAAAAGGAAGCAGCGAGGAAACAAATAAAATAGAAAAAATGTCCAAAGAAATGCTCAGTATGTTTTCCATTAGGAGAAGAAATCTGGCAGTCTCACTATTCCCCTCTCTTTCTCTCTTCAATGTTTTGAGAGTCACATCGGGAGATGGCTTGGACAGACAGCTGGACACAGAGAACATGTAATCAGTGCAGCTACAGGCATCCCGCAGGCCACAGGCTTCACCTCCCCTTAACACAAAAGCACAAGTCACACCAAGGAAACACGGGTTCAAACGCCGCACACAAAGCCCAAACATGTGGCAGATTGCTCAGTGCAGGGCAGCCCAGACAGAGACACAGAAACCGCAAGTCTGTCACTGCCTCCCACACATGACATGAACTCCACACAGGGTCACTGTTTGACATGACAGCTGCTACCGAGCCCCAGAGACCCGCCACTGGTTGACCTGCAGCGACAGAAAACAACCTGCCCATCAGCTGGGAGTCCTCAGCGGGAGGTCCTACGTCACAAAACATGAATCACAGGCAGAGAGAGAAAATATCTGAAAATGAGCTGGAAAAATGCAATATAATAACATAGTAATTTAGAAGTGAATGTTGAAGTGCCCTTGTGAGTAAAACAGGGAGAGGGTGAGTAATGGAGACAGAAAGCCAATGGAAAGAGAGGAGATGTGTGATTGGGATCAGGGCCTGTGTTATGTCCTCCTCTCCGCGCACAGGACTTGTCTGCACAAGCTGCTCATGACTCGGCCCAGACGGAATCTGCTGCACTGCATGTTTCTATCAATGCCTCAACACATCTCATCTACAAATCTAATCTAGAAGAACTTGAAGCTTGAATTCCCAAACAGACTTCTTTTTAGCCCCTGCTCATAACAAAGGCCCTGCTTCGCTGTCTAATGTCGATCCTTCCTGTAATTGCTCTGAGCTGAATGCTTAATATGCACACTGCCATCAGCATACTGTTTTCAATTTAGCACAGTGATGACAGCCACTGACCTAATTTTTAGGGATTCAAGCGTTGACTGCATCAACTGGAAAAATGTCCAAAACTTTAAGGCAAGGGGAGGTGCCATGCAGGAGGCGGGGCATAACGTACAAAGTCACATGTTTTTGTTTACAGCACATCAACACCGGGGTCGGCTCATATCACTTAAAGATCTTGAATTGTGATGTCTTTCCAAGTAGACATCTTTGGCTTTTACAATTGCTTACTGTGATGTTTGCATTTTTTTTTTCTTTCAGTTTGCTTCTGTTGCATGTTAGAAATGTTTTCAAAATTTTCAAAATTTTCCTTCTGTATTTTCAAATGGTCTCAGTCGGATATTTAGCATCTGGGCTAGCAGGTAAAATTCAGGGGAAATGGATAACTGAACCAGATATTTGCATTCTCACATAACAGCCTCTGGAGAATTTCAGGAAAATGTCTGGAAGCAGCTTATAGTTCTTTAGCTGCTTTCAGCTCATTGTTTTGGTTTTCTAACCCTCAATTCTTGGTTCCCTCTCACTGATCTCATTTATTCCTTATTCAGCCAAAGCAGGCAGCTGTATTAAAAAATGAAAGCGAGAAGAACAAGTAAGCTACCTGCCCACGTCCGAACACCACATAAAGTTAACGACTAACTGGAGAACATAGCGTTTAGGAGCTTAAGAGCCAGATAACTCCCTTTAGAGCTGATGGAGACAAACAAATAAAAGGAGAGTGGATATTGGACTTAAATTCAGCAGGTGGCAAGAGACATGACTCCAAATGCATGCTAATGTTGCCACAGACTACATAAAGACCGACGACGTGTCTCCGCTTCCTCTCTTCCGTCTCAGCTGTCAATCATGGTGTTTCAGCTCGTTTTTATAGCGTCAAATAACTAACTAGAAAAGCCGTCAGTGGAGTGCATACCTCCCCCAAGGCCCAACAGTCCCCTCATGAAAAAACATTTTAATTCCTGTTTTTGAACCAAATAAAAACCAAATAACACACTCATACACTTAAGTTCCCTAAACATGGCTCCTTTTTCAAAAATAAATGTAAATGAATCTCTGAGAAATCAATGAAAATGCTAAAAGTATTTAATGGGTTGTTTCCTGAACCCTAATCTGTCCAACAGATTTAGTGTAATCCTGACAACTAACAAAGAATAATGTTTACAAACGTAAACGTAACCTCCTTGGCGGTGGTAATTCAAACAAAACATAATGGTAAAAGGAGCATTTGAAAAAACAAAAGTGTGATTAAAAACTACTAAAAATAACAGACCAGCTTTGAGACAAACCCTTTGGACTTTTTGGTTTGGTCTATTTCCCATTCATTAACATGGAGGAGGTGTGATTTATGACCAATACTGCAGCCAGCCACCAGGGGGTAGTCAAAATGCTTGGGCTTCACTTTTGGGGACCTGTAATGTTGTGAATCTTTGTATAGAGACTATGGTGTGAATGTCAATACATTCAAGCTACCTCCCCATCTTACATCTTTCAACAATGTTTCTGAGTTCCCACATCTGAGCACTTAACTGAACTGTAGGAGTAATGACTAAAACTCTGAAAATAATCAAACTTACCCTTTAGTTTTTAATAGTGATGTCAAAACAGGTTCTCAAATGAGAAATTCAAAGTTAAAACAAAATGCTTTTATGGTTTCATTTATCTAGAAAACCAATGTGCGTTCAGAAAACTTGCTGCATTTTACACTGTCTAGAATTAATCACAGAGTTCCAGTGAAACTAAACCTGCACTGTAAGACCGATAGCATATTTTGAAAGCTAAGTCGAGGCTGATTTCCAGGTCACAGCCTTAGAAAGATCAAACTTACGACTTTTCAGCCCCGACTATTTTTCTTAATAAATGAAGGAAATGTTTTTCCTCTGCACCTAATCCCCACATGCACTCTGAGCTGCTGCGCCTGTGTCGAACTGTTTAGACGAGCTGTTTAGACGAGCGGGCCAAGAGAAGAAGCAAGAGGGTGGGAATGAATGAGGGACTCCATGGGAGAGACAGGCAGCGGAATGACAGGAGGCACTTTCCACAGTATGAGTCATGGAAAGCACCTCAGCACGTTGACAGACCGAGCAGCGTTTCGGACGACACAGCTTGCCCAACAGTCCCACCCGCTTTCCCTGACTCATTACTCAACTCTTATTGAATATGAAATGTAAGGAGCCACGCTTTCTCATTCTTCTCTTCTGGGGTTTTTTCTGGATCCTGTAGTCTTCCTGTATCTCTCCGCGGTCGAGTATGTCACGCAACAGGAGCCCAGCCTCAGACAGTTAATGCAGACAAGATTAATTTCCTGATGTTAATTCCAGTTGGAACAGAACACACAGAGGGAAAAAGTAGCTCTCCAGTCATGCATTAAACTGGGCGTGTGTCCACTCCACCTTCCCGACTAAGCCCATAAGGCTATTTCCAGATTTCTGTAGTTTGGACTGAACTTGGATGGAGGTTGTTGGCAGGGACATCGTTCCTCTGGTAGATAATCTTTTAATGCTAATGAAAACTCTTCTGCATACATATAAGATAGCAGATTAAATAAACTGCAGCCAGTTCATCTCCTGGAAGAACTAAAACATTTCTGTCTTGTTTAGTCAGACATTCTCAATTCAGATCTGGGCGGCGCATGAAGGCACAGGGTTAACTCCCCCCCCCCAGTATTAAATATATCTGGTATGACAACAATCTTCAATCTTTTTTTTAGGCTAACCAAATGAAAATCTTGAATTATGTCTGTGAATGTGCCTGATTGTCTGCATGGGGTTTAATAGTTTAAAAACGTCCCATTCCTGAACAGGCCGCTGGTCACTAAATCTGATTACATCCCACAGACAATCTCTTTTTGTCTGCTGCCTGTCTGCTTTAAACGATATCGCCGTTGTTCCCAGAGTCATGTGTTGCTAAGAATACCTCTATTTTGACATCAGCAGACTATCTGTGCAAATCCCATGATCACACCTAGTGGGAGCCATGGGCGGGATGTAAAAAATACATTTACTTTGTTACTTCAAGTATCTGTACTCTACTAAAGTAGAGTACAGATTTTCAGGTAGGTTTAACTTTTGTTCATCTTAATATCTGTACTTTCTACCCCATTCAATTTTTTCTATATTTTTTCAGGTCATAAATAATGAGAGCTGATCCTGTGGTTTCATCCGTGTCTGTAAGCCCCGACAGTCAAATCTGACTCTAAGCGGTGTTATTTACACCATGTTTTTAGCCTGAATGTCAGCAGAAGTAGCGATGCTACTCCGCAACCCGCACATACCCTTGGGCGAGAGCTTGTGTGTGGTGTGTGAGGCGTGTGCGGTGTGTGTATGGGAAAACTTGAACGCAGCTCCAAAGAATATCAGAGGACAAGGACAAGGCTAAAAACATTTTGTAAATGATGCCCCAGTTACTTCAATTGTATTGGATTTGGCTGCAACACTGGTTAACACCAGTTCTCCCATTAGCTGCTTTGAGACCTGCACTGAAAAACCAAAAGTGTTTTGTGGACTCAAACACGGCACCCACCCCTCCATCGGCTTAGTGGTGAGTAGATGATGAGTGAATTTTCATTTTTCGGTGAACTATCCCTTCAAGTCAAATGTTTGTGTACCTCCTCCACTATTGGCAGGAAGCCATGGATGCTCATTTGGGTGGGCAGATAATGAAATGTGGCTACAGCCAGCTGTTCAATTGCTGGCTTGTATATCCTGTAGTTAACAGAGTGCCAGACAATAGCAAACTGGGGGCAAAAATGGAGCAGTCAATAAATAAATAAAGAGGAAACAAACTACCACATACTGCAAAGGGATGTAGGCTGAGATGTGAGCAGATGATAAAGTCAGGGAGTGCGAACACTTTGACAGGACGAACAGAGACTAAACGCTGCTCTGCACCCCCCCCCCCCCTCCAAAAAAAATCACACACATAAACACCCCCATCCCACCAGAGCGCTGATGTGCCAAACAAAAGGCTGAGGAGGAACAGAGGAGATCTCTGACCCTCACGAGGAGACCCTCTGATGACCTAGCAGAGACAGGAAACAGGAAGTGTGACCCCTCACCTCTTTTTTTGGAAGGGGGGGATTCTGTTACACAGCCACACGTGACTGTGCCCAGTGACAACAAACCCAGGATGTGCGGATCAGCTCAGAGACTTCAGCAGGAAGACTCAGCTGTTTGTGTCTCTGCTCGCCAACAGTAATCAACAGGAAGGAAAAGAGTCAGCATCTTCATTATAGACAGAGAGAGAAATAAAAATAATCACGGGGTGAAAACAGTGAGTGAAGTGGATGCTGGACATCCTGAGCAGGTTGGCTTGTACAGAAAGGTTTTTATATGAAGGCTGTGTGATAATTACACCCGAGTGGGGTGGTGGAGGTATGGGAGTGAAGGGGTGTTAGGGATAAAGAGAGGGTACCCCGACCCTGGCCTCAGGGTTAAAGGTGAGGGGATGGGGAGGAGGAAGAGGCGACAAGGAGGCAGGGAGAGGTGGAGGTATAGAGGTACGAAGGAATGGGTGGCAGTGGTGGAAAGAGATGGTTGGGCCTCATTAGCAGGCAGACTAATTGGGAGGAAAAAAGACCCTCACATGCCCCGTCTGACCTCCCAGCCAGCGGGATAGAAAGTCAGGGTGGGACTGGGGTGTGTGAGAATGTGTGTGTGTGTGTGTGTGTGTGTGTGTGTGTGTGTGTGTTTTTTGTGTGTGTTTTTGTGTGTGTCTGGAAATGAGGGGCCGGGGGTCTGTATCTCGTAGTTGGATTCCTAAAGTCAAGGAAGCATAACTCCTCGAATCCTTAACTTACCATGCAGTCAGAAGTCTCCAGAAAATGAAAGGATAACGTGCCGGTGCGGTGCTGTTGCAGAGGACATACCGCCTCTGCCTGCACAAAAACGCCCTGCAGCTTCTCGGAGGTTTACACCAGGTGTCACACTTCATTTAAAGAACCCTCATGGCTTATCCCCCTGCTCGAACATATAGCACCATAACAGCCCCCTTTTCCTCTTTCACTTCCAGAGCAGTTGTAACACCACACACATTAAAGAAAAAAAAAGGAAAAAGAAGGGGGCGAAAGGACGAAGGCCCTGAGGGGGTATATTAAATAACCCCTCAGTAAATAACATCAAACAGAAGTCAACCTCTTTGACTGGAGTGAGCATAATGGCTAGGTTAGCAAGTGTAAGTTTACAAAACAGCAGGTCTAGTCTGACACCCATAGTGTCTATTAGTTAGATTGTAAGCACACCCTGTCGGAGAAAGCCAACACAAGCTGGCCTTGTCGTGACGCAGCTTCCATCTTTATCTTTGCTGCGATTATAATAAATACATTGCATTGCATCTACCCGTGAATTTCAAAGAGGATATTTGAAGTGTTGCTTTATTTCACAGCCACTCAAATGTGTGTATCACAGCTGCATATGAGCAGGAAATGTATCTGCTGTAGCTGGGTTCCTAACTATGTGTGCACAAGATTAACTGCTGCAAGTGGGCACAGTGAAAAACTGTCCGTGCCTAAGTGTGAGTGTGTGTGAGAGTTATACATTAGCAAGTGTGTTCTGTGAGAGCCTGCACGAGGTGTCGAGTGCACGCTGCCCAGGCTCTGGTGGCTCGCAGGAAGTGAGACTGCGTGATGGAATTTGCACCGCTTGGGATCTGGTTTATTTTCCACCTTGGATTTCTTGTCCTGTACCTGCAGGATTTCCCCAGGTTCTGGCTTCAATTAGGCTGGGAAGCTGGGAGGAGAGGGGGGGGGTCCAGGGGGGAGGTTTAGGGAGAGGGGGTAAGAAAAAAGGGGGAGGTGGGAAGAGCGACAGAACTGGAGTCTGTCACACACAACTCAGCACAGCTGGATGGATGGAGAGAAAGGAAGTGAAGAGGGAGAGATAGAGAGTGATGGAGGTGAAAGATAAACCATTTAAAAAAGATGCTATAATATAAAAGCTCTGGTGTTCATCACATGACAAAGCCAATGTAATGGTCTAAGATGAAATACTTGTGTTTTGCCAAAAAGAAAATAATCGTCAAGAAAGTTTTGTCTTTCATATTCACGGTGTTCCATCTCTCCAAAGACATGTCACATAGCCAAGAAGAGAAGTCGTCAGAACAATCCCAGGAGGTCTGACCCTTCAAACGGCAAACTCATCCGACAAATGAGTGGGAAACGCTCTGTAATCAAAGACCAATCACATAATTGGTCTATTTTGCCACTAGCTCAACCATCTCCTTGGAGATTAGTTGTTCAGAGGAGAAACCCAATACTCTGGGAAGTTAAGCAGATGTTTGGAAAAAAAACAACTCATTTCTCTCCAGAGCAAGAACACATCATCAGAAATATAGATTCTAATTTAAGATAGAACTCCAGATAAGTCGCTCCATGCGGGAAGTCGCATGGCCAGTTCTCCCATTAGCTGATTTGAGACCTGCAACGAACTCCAGATTATTTCCCGACATTCTCCGGAGAAGCTGTATGTGAGAACTCAAATGTTCGAGTGGGATTCACCACAAGTGAGATGGCATGTTTATGACACCTCTAAAAAACGACAGAGGCAATAATGAAAAAAAAATTAAATGAGTGCAAATATCTCAGGATGAAAAAGTGTTGCTGTACACATAGGAAATACAGATGAAGATGTAAAGAGAGTTGTTGTTGATAAGGGCCGTCGCCGGTGTTGGTGCTGTAAACAAAAACATGCGAGCAGAATGTTTACATCACGTCCTGCTGCGTCTGTATGCTGCACCACCCCTCGCCTGAACCCCCAAGGGATTTTCCTGTTGTGAACGTGTCTGACCAGAGAACCTCATGCTGCGTTCATCATTTGTGAAAGGCAAACTCCGGAAAAAGTCCGGACCCCACTTAGTAACATTCCTGGGGGGTCAGTTTAGAAAAAATCTAAAATGACAGCATTACAGAGTCATATTTACTCATGAGACTCATCAGATTGGCCTCCTTAGAACATCACCAACTCTGCCACAAGGCGAGGCTGTGGAGTCGCACACTTAAACCGTGCTGCATATACAAGGCCCAACGCACACACAGGACCTCACACAGGAACATGTTACCCTGCAGTGTAAGCACGCACGTTTCAAAATGCCCGTGGCTCCTCACAGTCGTACACTGTTTAAAGATTCCAAGTCAAGAAGCAATAACCGAAGGAGAAAGTCATTTCTCTTCATCCATTTATAGTGCACGACTCACTTTAAACTTGGCCACGGCTAAGTCATGACATCAGCCGCTTTAGGCGTGAGAAAGCGCTATTTTATGAGCTGAGGCCACCGGTTCGAGGATATCAATTTTTTTCCTTTTGGTGTTTAGCTTAGCCGCAACACAGAGGCACAAAGGCAACCGGTCTCCCTGCCAGACTGTCTCTGTATCTGCTGATACTCTGATCAAAACTGACAACGTGAGAAATGACACATTTCCGCTGCATAGCTGAATCGTCACAGAGCACTTAAACAGTGGAGAAGGGAAACATCAGGGGGATTAAAGCTGGAAGGAAGTGGATTCTTTGGTGGGGTCCCATGTTTCCCCCTCACTGCTGGAGAGCGTAGCCCCTATGTTTTATGACATAGTCTCACGTTTACCGTGGGCTGGGACGGATTCGTGGTTTGAAAGTGGGTCAGTTCGCAAGAGGGAAACAATGTTCCTTCAGATGGAAAATGTGTGCAGGATAAAAGAGCCTAATAGGACTTGTAAAAAGCAGTACGTGAGCAGATCTGAATGTAGACGACAACACCCTATACCTTCATCAGCTCTAAACATGCTGTCTGAGATGCTGCCGGCACACAGGCGACAGCGAGGGACTGAAATAATCAGCCTGGCACCATGCTGGTTGACTTCCAGGAACATTACTATCGCATTATTGGACCATCCGCATACACTATGCAATCAAACAAGGCAGATGAAAGTAATTATCTCTGAGCCGTGGCCTATTTTCTCGTATGAGATGGTTAATTGGTCCATTTGCTTTGAGCCCTTGCAACATCATCCAGAGCCGGTGGTCTTTCAACAGGCGGGGAGGCGGAGACCTTGTAAAACTGCTTTTAACTAAACAACATCACTTTCTCCATTGCCTTTAGAGGCTGTTTACAACACGCAGGCTCAGAGAAGCGTGGACCTTGACATGCTGTGTACAGTCTATAAACGTTTAGCAGCATTATTAAGCTCAGTCCTGTGTCTTTGGTGATATGTGACATTACTCTTCTGTGCCCTGGCAGATTCCATGCTTTGTTGACAATGGTAAAATCAGCTTTGAAGTATCTCAACAACTATTGGACGGATTTTCATGAAATTATGTGCAGACAGGCACGGTCCCCTGAGGATGAAACCACATTACTGATGATTCCCTGTTTGTGTCTGGCACCAGCAGCAGGTCAAGAGTTTGACTTATCCTGTGATTTCTTTGAATCTACTGGATGAAATGGCACAAAAATCAATGGTTCCTTTGCTCAAGTGCCACCATGAGGTCAATCTCTTCTCATGAATTAACCTCTGGGGGCAACAACCAAGACATAATATCTGGACACTGTTCACAGTCCAACTTTATTTTATCGCACAAGTTGAGCATTTCTTCAAACAAGTAGAGACGGGATTTTCAATCAATCTTTCCACAGATATCTAAATCTGAACGCGGATAGATTAAAAAGCTGATAGCTGATGCATTTCAGTCAATGAGTTCCTCCCCTTTTGCTCACCACACTCTGGGAAACAAAGCTTGCGTTTACATAATCACCACCTAAGCTAAGCAATACAGAGCTGCTAGCATAGCGGTAGACTCTTCCTGTGCCCATTCCCCCTATATAACAGATGCTGTAGTTTACATTAAGAGCAGTAAATTAAGATTTCAGACACTTATCATCAGCAGTTTGTGTCTACACTGACAGCTGGGGAGTGTTGCGTCTAAAATGTGTGGCATTGCATTGCAGCAAGTAGTGTACATGTCATAGACACTTCATTTTTAAAGGCAGTAAGTGGTGGACCAATTGACACATTCGGATTTTGGATGCATTTGAATTCCAGAGGAAGAGCGGGTCGTCCACTAACTAGAAGGTAGTTGATTCGATTCCCTGCTCCTCCCCACTGTGTGCTGAAGTGCCCTTGGGCATGATACTGAACCCAAAATTGACGTCTGTAGCAGAGTGTATGTGAAAGTATAATAGTTAAACTGTAAAGTGGAAAATCAAAACGCCATATAAAACAAGGAATCGATTGTCAGATGCCATGTTCACTTAAATAAAATGGCGGACAATAAATACAATATTAAGTGATTGAGGACATACTCTTGTTCATGAACATTAAGTTAGCTTCAAACATGTTTGCAAACTTCAGAAATAGACTATACAGGGGCTTAAACATAACAAGAAATGATACACACACACACACACACACACACACACACACACACACTGCAAATGAATGCCTCACACTCTATGGCTAGAAAAATGGAATATTTGAAACTTTACAAAGGGTGAATTTCATTGCAGGATTATTGTATTATGTTGCATCATGTTGAAAGGCGTTCCTGTTACTTTGTGTATCCAACTCTAGTGATGATTTGTGGTGAAAATATTAGTGTCATCTGATTCCTGCACAAATAAAAAGACGAGGTACGTCTATGAGTCATACACAGTTTTACTCCACATGAAATATGTAATCAAGCGCAGCCAGTCTTTTGTCAGATGTTAATCCAGCCCATTGAAGTCGAGATCTGAAGGGAAGTTGGAGGTCAAGCAGGAATGTGCTCCACTCCGCTGTATGGTCATCAGATATGGGATTAAAAGCTCCCATGAGAATAGTCAACCTGCATAAATATCAGGCGTTTAGGTAAACAGAATTAAAGAGCCATAAATGTCCACATGTACGTGCCACGTCATCAGTACAACGTTAGGGCCAGTGAGAAAAGAGTATCAGGTTTCTGGGAGCATCTGAATTGACTGTTGCCATAATTCCAAGGGATTGTGTGATTTGTCTGAAACACAGCGAGCGCAGGCCTCTCACCAAACTGCTTGTTCTTGCAAATTCTCATCAGGAGCCGATCAGGATCATGATGGCAAACAGTGTGCGCTCTGCTTCTAATCATATGAGAACAAATGTTTGTGCCTGTCAGAGCAGGACGTTTGTTGCATTAAAAAAATGAATTTAAGTGTTAGGGGTTAGGGTTGTCATTACACACACATACAGTCTGCCATTTGAAGAATGTGAGGTGGTGGTTGAGGAAACACCTAACAAATCCTGCTGTTCTCACTTAGCGTGCGACCATAGCGAGCATGAGGTAATACAGCCAAAGTAATGGGGAAATTGCTGCGTCCCAGCCCACAAGCCGTTCATGTTTTTTCTCGAGGGTCTCAGGCTGTCAGACTCGGGGAGTGGAAGAAGGTCCGCGGCTGCTCTTTAGATCTCCCAGGTTGTTTAAACAGCAGAGGAGGTCTGTAATCCACGGAGACAGGCCTGCAGCACTCAGGAGCTCCCGCACAAAGACCAACACACGCAAAACACACTTCCCCGCTAGAAGACACTATGCGTATATGTGTGTGTGTGTGTGGGGTGGGGGGTTTATAGGTGGTCTACAGCAATCTGACGTGTTGACAGCTACAAGTGCAACCACCAGCAACCAGGAACTACAAACAGATCTGGGGGCTGATACATCCACCTACCCAGGCTGACTTTGAGCCTCTGTGTGAGCATCTCAGCCCACTCCAAAAAGGTGGTTTCCATAGTGATGGCAGCACTAAAAACAATAGAGGGGGTCTTTGGCCTTGACGACAGGTGTGTGTGGGGGGGTCGAGGGGGCTACTGTGGATGGACGACATCATTCCTGACCACAGCAACTCCTCTTGTCACAACTCCAGAGAAAAGAGGGGCTTTCTGTTTTGCTGTTTGTGCTTTTTGGAGCCGTGCAGATGAGACCCCAAAACAATCTATCAGAGCTTTTCTGTCTATACTATTTTGTTGTGTTTAAGATGAGCAGGGTTTTGACATCACCTTGAAATCATGGTTCCCAGTGGAGTTTCTATCAAATATGAGAGAGGAAGGTGCGTTACGCCGCACAAAGAAGCTGGATTTAACCTCCTCACTTGTCCTGTGCTGACAAGTGAAGATGTCAGCACCCACCCGGCCCCCTAACACACCCACAGGAGCCGCAGAGTCAGACCTGCAGCAACTTCCAAATCTAAAGTCCAATTGTGAAATAAGAAGTGCAACTAATAGACTGGTCCAATACAAACTTACAAACCCACAGAGGACAGGGCACAGATGTAGACTTACCACAGACATCAATGAAAAAAGAAAATTGTTGTACCAACATAACAAAAATAACTTCAATTGGTTACACACAGAAGTTCATATCAAATCATCAACAAATTACTTACACAATTTGTATCTGATCTGTATCTTTTTTAGAGTTGTTAAAAAGTTTTATTAGTTCAAAGCAAAGACACAGTTGAACAAAAGAAGTCAGAGGAGCAAAATAGTTTATGCACAAGCACGCACACACCCCGAGACGCTCTCTCACCCTGCTCACCTGGTTGATGTGTTTGAGTTTGTCTATGATCTGGCTGATGATTGGCTCTGGGGGCTTGTTGCTCTTGGACTCGGAGCCTGGGTGCACTCGCTTCAGGCTGGGCCCGGGAAACCTGACATGACAGATAGAGACAAAAAAAAAAGGGAGTCAGTGCTTTTGCTGTTCAATCTTTTTTTTTTTTTTTTTTTATGAATTTCACCGGCTTTAAAAAGAACTGGCTGAACTTTGTTATTAGCGCAGGACACGATGAACTGACCGCTGCCCCATCACTCCAAACAAGGCATTTATCACCATCTAGTGTTGATAAGATGAATGACAGCACTTCTGTCTCAGTTTCGTGGCTGGAAAGTTCATTTGTAATACAACCCTGACAAGAGCACTGACTTCTCTCTCACTGGAGACATTACGTCTTCAGTTAAATAGGGATTAACATTTTTTTTTTACCAGCAGATGTCTAAAGATAGTTAGAAAAATGTAATGAAAGTTATGGAGATTGGATATTCTCTGAAGAAAGAATGTATTTATTGGACTATGGTCAAAATGTTTAAGAGTACACCTTAATCAAGACCATCAGGCAGTTGGTTTCAGCACGTGCGGTCCATTATTGTTAAGGAATTTTAAATTTATAAATGAAATCCAACTCAAAGATTTTTTTTTTATAATTACAACCTTTACCAGGAGGCTACAATATCCTCAAAGGAGTTGAACTATTATGCAAAGTCTGGCTGCTGATTAATTCCATGCACACGAATCTGGGCAATTAGTGGCTTTTTAATCATATCTGGTTTTAATAAGAGGACATTAGCAGAGATGTACTTTTTGTCTTGCTTTAGCACCGGGGGTATATTTAGGAAGGAGCAGCCTACAGGCAGGTGCTCACAAGTCTCTGTGAGGGAACGCAGCTCTGTCGACACATGTGCATGTTATTAAGAGGAGGAGCTGGAGAGTCTGAGAGGCTGATTTCTCTCTGTTTGTTGTCTTTGGTGTGGAGACTCTCCTGCAGGTGTTGCTTCCCTTGTGTCAGCGCCAGGAGTTAACCCCTTCCCAGCATGCTGTTCTGCTCTGGGGAGGACAGTAGCTGCTTTGGCACGCATGAGGCGGGTTTGTTTTGATGAGGTGTAGTCAGGATAGACAAGACATGTTCCTCAGGCAGCACAGAGATGTGAGTGTAACTGAGGTCAGAGATTGAGAAGTGAACGTCTATGTTCCTGCAAATGTTGGAAAAACTAAGGATTAAATGGGTCAGTGTTGGAGAAAAAGTATTTTCGGGAAAAAATTGAACAAGAGAGGAAAAAAACGGCCTTGAAAACAGTGTGTGTGTGTGTGTGTGTGTGTGTGTGTGTGTGTGTGTGCAGAGCATGAGGTAATATTCATATCACTACGACAGACGAGCGCATACACACCTTTTACCCGCCTTTCCATTCATCAGTCTTCTGCTCTCCCCAAAGTCTCCCCAGACTTTTTATTAAACTCAAATTACATTTCCCCAGTTATTTATTCCTCTTATTAGCCATGATCTCAACCCTTCTCCTCAGCTAATTATCACATTAATAATGGAAAGAGATGTGCGATCCATTAAAGACAGGAATAGAGGAAATATGGGTGGAGGATAGAGGATTAGGGGAGAGAGATTTTGAGCGGGGATAACAGGTTAGTGTTTCACATTATAGATGCCGGATAATTTTTTACCGAGACATAATTTAACATGAAACACCACTGAACCCATTTTCACCGCTGATAGTCTCAGTTGTCAGCTCTCAGTTTGTTATCCGATCGTTTCCTGCGTGTTATTGTTTGGTGATTTGATCGGTTACCTCCAGTGATAACCTAATCTAATCTAACACCAAATACCATTCCATTAGGTCCAGTCTGCATGAGAGAATAAACACGGGAGAGGAGAGGCAGGAGTCCAGGTGTTGTGAGGATACATAATGGAGTGTGATGCTTTTCACACCACCTGATGGATCACACCTCCAGTCCCGAGCACAGACGGGGTCAGACGGTGATGTCTGTGGCGTGTACACAGTCAGGCTGCTCCGGTGTGTCATGTCGTGTTGAGCAAAAAGTGAATCAAATTTAAATGACATTGTGAAAATAGCTGGAAGGGACTGTCTGAAAATGATTGGTGTGGCTTACAGCTGAACTCTGTCGTTGTCAACAATCAAAGTAGGTTTTTTTTCAAGTTTGAAAAAAAGCTGCAACAATCAAACACCCACTCACTTTCAAAATAATATTTCACTCCAAAGGTATATACAGGAGTTTGGAATGCAAATAAAGAAGAAATCAGCATGTTCACACAGTTGTAATGTTCCCATCACTGCCGATTGAATTGGATTGGACCCATTCCCATTACAGTCAGATGTTAGTGGGTGTTTGTGGGTTTTGTTGACCAACGGAAGAGAGGCTTAATGTAACATACAATTTCATTTCATTGTTTACCCCATATAGAAAATCTAAATATTTAATAGGATTTCTAATGTACAACACCAATTTAGACAAGTGAAAGTCTCCTCCTGGGTGGTTTTGTTAATCTGCCATTCCACCACTTTTGCCTTGGATGAAATATCTGAACATCTGCTGGATGAACTGGCATGACATTTTGTATTTAAATACCATTAGTCCCTAGAAGATGTCTCCTGTTTACTTAGGTGGTCCTTCACCTTTCCTCTAGTGCTTTCGTGAGCTTGACATTTGTGTGTTTTAGTTAAATTTCTCATCCACTAGCAGATAGATTATCATCAAATGTAATGAAGACATCCATGTTCCCCTGTGGAGAAGCTGTAATCATGTTGGTGATCCCTGGAAGTTTCCTTTAAAGCAACAACAAGGGCAACATTATAATTAGTCGAATGCTTTGGATCAATATTTAAGATCTAATTGCAATAACAAACCTCAGCTGTCCTTTGTGTTTAGTGCTAAATATCAATTTGCTTTTTAACATGTTGAAGTCAGATAGTTGACAGGAAAACAATACACCTGCTTTACATCAGCAAGTCAGCATGCTGATGTTAGCATTTAGCACAAAGTACTTCCTAATAAAGCAGTTAGTGTGGCTGTAAACTCTTAAGGCGCCAGTATTCTCCAGCAGAGTTGCTTGACAGATGGTTTGTGTTATTTTCTTCCCCACCCTAAGTAAAAGGAAAGCCTACCCTCTACCCTGCCTCTGATTGGGTTAGGTTTAGGGAAGAATAACATAATGTATGATAATCAAGGATACAGGGTAGGGATGGGTGGGAATAAAATAATACTTTCCAAATTCAATTTCTGACAAAGGATTAGGTAGATATGCTTATGACCATATACGTAACTTCTAAAAAGTAGTGTGACATTAAAGCCCAGCCATGGACTTGAGAAAATACACCAGGTTTGAACTTCTCTCTCTAGATCTGTTATTTCAATTTTGACACAACTATCTGTAATCATCATCTTCAATTTTCTATGAAGATGTTCACTCCATCTTTGAGGCTGCTCAGATTAGGTATGAACATTTTAAATTTCACACTTGAGAGGAAAACTCAAAAAGAAAAACAAATCATTTATTTTCTAGTGTAACATGTCCTTTATTAATGTAGATTGAATATTTATCTTTGAATGGCTTAATCATAGACTGTATGTAAAGATGGATGACATGTCTGCACTTCCTCCCACTATCCAGAAATGAAGCTTAAATATCCTGGATACAAACGCTGCCATCACGCTAATGTGGAGCGATGAGGGAAGTGAGGTCCTGTCGATAAAAGTGCTCGACCAATCAGGAGTCAGCCTCTGCTATCAATAATGAGATTTCACCCAGTTGATATATCATTCAATTACTAATTAAAACCAAACGTACTTAAATCAAATTATCTTTGAGAAAACATTTTTTGACATGAACTTTGAATTCTTAGTTTCCACTAATATGGAGGAGGGGGGATTTATGAACTATAATGTTTTGACTCTTTAAAGACAGTCAACAGGCAAAATGTGCATATGTCCATGTAATTACACATTAACAGTGATATTGGTCAATGTGAAGCATTTTTTTTCTTTTTTTTCTTTTGATGTAACTATTAATATAGCTAAAAGGAAGGGTGAAATTAAATAAAACATTAGTACAAGAGAAAAATAAGACCATCCTGTATTTTTCAAAAACCATCTTACTTTCAGCTAGAAGAAAAATAACACCCTCCCCTGTTCCTGACATCCCCAACTCAAATGTTTGTACATTGTGTAATTTAAAATGTTTCCAGTTGACACAGCACCATATCTCTTTATCAGCTATCACACACACACACACACACACACACACACACACACACACACACACACACACACACACACACACACACACACACACACACACACACAGCCATAAACACGGTTGACACTGTCATTAAATCTAAACGAGGAGTGGAAATGTAATATTTTGAGCTGTCTCATCTCTTATCACTGTTATCAGTGAAACACACTTTGATTCTCTTCCTCTTTTGGAAAGGTGTTGCTCTTCTGATCTTAGCTACAGGTGTGATGGTAAATACGCCTGATAAAAAGTTTCACATTTAGCTCCAAAGATTGCTCCTCCCGTATCTGAGACATTTAGTGCCAAACGCCTTCGGGACTTATCACCAACCACCCGAATCTAAATGTATCTGCATCTGACAAGATGAGAACCAGGGCCCCCATCTGGCTCTGGACAAGGTCCTGTCTGGGAGGATAATGGAGGATGACCCAGAGCAAATCTTTGAGTGAAAATGTACCCCGAGTGAATTTGCAGGCATATGCCCTCACAGGTGACATGGAGAATTGCTTGCCTCGGGACATTGTAATCTCTCCATCATTTCCTCTGCCTTCCTGCACCTTCCTATCACAGTTCGGTCCAGCTTGTTATCATTCCCTCAGGACATCTCTGCCCCCTCGCCAACCTGGTGTCTCCTCCTCAGGTCGAGGCTCCGCTTCTAACTCTGCGAAGGACTCTTTTCAGCAGTTTGAGAAAAGCACAGAATATATATTCCCCGTCCTCTGTAACCAGAGGTAAAACATTAACCTGCAGCACATCTCGTCTGAAAATTGCGCCTGTGCACTGATTCAATTCCACACATAATTTATAAGGCAAAAAGAGAAAATGGATATCTGTGACTATCTAAGCCAAATTTAAATTGGGGCCGACTGACGGGCATGGGCGGAAACGTAAGAAGTTATGATTTGTACAGCCAAAGGACAGGGGGTAAGTGAAATATTGCGTAAACCTAATAGGGTTCTACAGAGTGCGCGGGAGATGTTAGGGGAGCGTGATTGAAACTGCAATTAACTAAGCGAGAATAAGGTGACAGCACGCTGACATTAATAACATCCCATAGAGCCTAAGTCAAGATTTACACTCACACTCAGCGGGAGAAGGGGAGCCCCGTATGTGAAGCTCATCAGCTCTGGGCAAACTTACCCTTCAACTCACCTACACTCTCCTAGATGTGCGGCTGGAGTCCAGGGAATTAAGGAATCAGAGCAGACTATTTGTATAAGCCATCATTAATAAAGCCAATGAACCTGAGCACAAACTGCCTGCAGTCTGCAGGGTGGGCTAGAGGGTGGATCTGTCTGCTATCTAGGGACTGCAGTGTGTGAATGAAACACTGATTTACCTGTCTGTCATCTCCTGCCCGTTCCAGCAGAGGGAGTGGTTCGCTGGTGCAGGCTCTCGGCTGCACAATGCCTCCCCAAGACCACTGTAGAAGGAGCTGAAGCCCCTCAGGTTGGATATGAACTCCCTGCAGCAGAGAAAGACATTAAAAGTTCAACAGAAAGCGAGAGGGAGAGAGACAGACCATAAAACTGAATATGACTCATATTCGTCATCAGGGACGAGTTGTCCTGCAGAAAAAGAGAGAAGAAAGAAAAGAATGACAGACAAAGATGAAGAGGTAGAGATAGAACGAGACAGTCAAATTCACTGTGATAGCAGTGAAAGCACGTTGATGAGATCCCCCCTAAGAAGGGGAGTAAAAGGGATAAAATACACTGTGTTTTTTATTTCTAATTGACATTAATCTGGCTATTTTGCTGCCAAGTCCAGCGGCCCCGCTGGGCATTATTACTCTATTCATTTAAGCCTGTTACTGCATAAGAGTGGTTAAACACCAGAGTGGAGAAACAATAGGAAACCTGCCCTCAGTGTCAGGTGCAATATAACAAGTATTGCAGTCTGAAGTGTGAGCGCTGCTTCATCAGCTGGAAGGGTGAAAGGCTGATTCCTCACTATTATGTCTTTGTTTGAAAACACATCAACTCTGCTACGGGTTCGGAGTTTTAGAGCCACTACAACAGAGAACGTTGAACCAGTGCTAGCCCCGTTTTATGTTTGAGAACTAGGGTGTTAGTTTTACTCTGGACAAGCAGAAACGGAGATGATTGGAAACAATGACGTTGACACACAACCGCTTCCTGATTGGGTCTTTTCTGTCACAATGTTGATTCTGCATTTTACAACAATACAACTGTATACATATGTAGGAGACCAGCCATGCACATTGTTTACATGAGTGGTCAGGGGATATGTGTTTAAAGTCGTGTTAGTATGGACACGCATTAAAACTGAAACTGAGCTAAACGCTTGTGTGGACACCGATTGTTTTAGTTTCCAATTGCAGTTTTTAAATGGAAACGTACAATAATGCATGTAGGTAGATTCAGGATTACAGTCCCTGATTTCCTCACCTGCGGAGGCCAGCCAAAGTCTCATCAGAGTCGCCTGAGGGTGAGGTCTGTGCACTGCGGGCTGCAGAGGCTGCGGGAGGCTGAGGAGGAGGAGGGGCCCCGACTGAACGAGAGGCCCGCTGAGGAGTCTGCCCACACATCCCATTCACCTGCGAGAGGAGAGGAGAAAATGAGAAACCAGCACAGAGTGAGTGAATGCAATTCCCCAAACCTCTTCACCCCACTTATGTTTCATCGCTCCCAGTTCACAGCCCTCAGCCTGTTTATTCGTACTCGTAATAGCAATAGCAATGACACTGCACACAGAGAGAACCTGGCAACAGCCAAACTGCCCGCCAGACTCAGCTGAGCCCTGCTGCAAATTGTCATCTGTTTGTGTTTGTTTATTTTTGGGAGGGATGAAAGGAGGCGGGGGATTTGCATAACAAACAAGTCATTGTATCCTCTGCCAGCCGTAGCCGCCTTGTTCGAATTTGTAATCATAACACTCCAAAATTCGCGAGCGTGAAAATGACGCCTCTCGTTTTGCCCCCCCCCCCCCCCCCCCCCCCCATATAAATGCCATAGTGTGTCCACGCGGGACGACATAACAATAATAAATAAAACGTCCCTCTCTGTATCTCAGAGATAATGGACCTGGCACGTTCTTTTCAGGTGCAATAAAAATGCAAATGGATGTTAATGTTTAGCTTGTGGTTTAACGATTTGCCGGTGGTTTAATTTCCCTCAGGGATACTGGCCGGGGTTTAATTCTGCCATGTAATGTTAACTGTTAATTGTGCCCAGCTCCAGTTTAAGTGAATAGGCTGGCACCGACACCGCTGAATACAGATGGGACCTGATAGAGCGGTAGTGGACATCTTCATCTGGTGGTAACCAAGGCCACATGCACACACACAAACACGCACACAAGTACACACACACATACACACAGCCAGAACAGAATTTACAGCATAAACAGAAAATAAATCATTTCATGCAATTATTCATTTGAATATAATGTACCTAAGCCCATTAATATGATGAACAGGCACTCCTACATAATAAAGGCATTGCCAACACACTTACACACACACACACACAAAATCTTGTTTAGTGCGTGCATGCTGACACACAGAAATGCTGATTAGTTGTAAAACAGAATCATCAGGGTTAATCAATACAGCATTGTCATCCAAGGATACAGTAATAGCAACAGCACACACAAATCAGTCCACTCTCTCTCTCTCTCTTTCTCTCTCTTTCTTTCACACACACACACAAAAACATCCGGATAATCGCAGATGGTTAGGTTCGCCAGCACCAGACATTCACTAATACCCAACATCCCTGACTAGCAATCTTCACTAATACTCCCCTCCTGTGTACTTGAGGGAAACACACACACACACACACACACACACACACGCACACACACACACACACACACACACACACTTCGGCCCATTGTCTCTGCCACCCCATTTTCTCGCTCTTCATCTTCCCCTTGTGAAATTCACTCGTTCTCCCGCGCCTGGAGCGTGTGCCGGTGCTCCCACAGGCGATGATTAATGTGATTGGAGCTTTTTTTTGTTTGTGCATTCCCAGGAAGCCGTAGGGGAGTTGTGGCACAAGGGAGAGACTGATTCTCCACCACCACCACCACCTCCACCCCCTCCACCTGATGATTGTGTCTGGATTCTTCAAGGAAAGGGCTTATTAGTTGGGTATTAATATCACCCAGGGCTGGACTAACAAACCCAACAGGAGAGAGTGCAGATAAAGCCTGCCTCAGCGTGAGAGCTCCAGAGTATCTGCACACTTTTATCTGCACCGAGCAGCCTGCCTCCCTCAGAGAGAGAGAGAGAGAGAGAGAGGGAGAGAGAGAGAGAGAGGGAGAGACAGAGAGAGAGGGAGAGAGAGAGAGAGAGAGAGAGAGAGAGAGAGAGAGAGAGAGAGAGGGAGAGGGAGAGAGGGAGAGATAGAGGGCTGCTGACGGCCAGTAACACGACACACACACTTGCACAGACCCACACAGGCCCACGTGTCTGTGCACACCTGCATCTTAAGGCTCTGTGCGGTGCCCTGCTTGTGCAAACACAGTGGAAAAGATAAATTCCAAACAAATCCGCGGCAATTCTGTGCGGATCCCGACGCTTTAAACGTATAATCGGCTTACACATTCATCTTGATCACAATGAGTTATTAATAAGCAAACAGTTTCAGGAGAGAAGATACTGTGGCAAAGGTGGCAGGAGGCCCCGCTCCGCTAGAACAACGTATTGGGGAGTATTAGGTGAGTAATGTTCGAGGGGAGTCGAGGCTCAGGGGAGCAACTGAGTCAGCGCTCAGCTCTGCTCCTCCTCTTCCCTCTCCTTCTCCTCCTCCTTTTTCTCCTTCTGCTGCTTCCACTACTCCATGCATTGTCGTCACCAGCATTGAAATTGGTTTCTGGTAAAACATCGTTGGGTAATCGGTATTTAAACCAGAATTTGGTGAAACAATATCCTTCAGTCTAATGTGTTATTAATGTTATTTTTGGCTTATTACTTCAACCATTTACCCATATTGCAGCTAAAGATTTTTGCATTTCGGCATCAGTCACTGCTGACAAACATTAAACCCTAAGGATGTATGCTATATGTGTGACTGTACACTGTGAATATGGAGCATAGAAAAACACTGATTGGAGCTATTTAAAACATAAAACATGTATTTACGTGTATTCACACATGAAGGTGAACACCCTGAGGTGATTCTTTCAAAATAATCTTTAAATCTCACTAATCAGTTCAGCTCCATTCGCCTGTTTAGAAAATCCACCTGCTCAGAAAGCTCTGCTTCACATTAAAGAAATACGACAACAAATCTCAGTAGGCAGTTTTTATAAGCATAAAGTTGGACGACAAAAACGGTCCTACGAGATAAAACCTAGACGGCCCATAATGAAAAACATCAGGGAGGCTAACTACTGAGCGGGGAATGTTTATCTCACTAGATTTGATGATTTCCAGATGAAGAGTCTAATTTAAAATGAGACGTTAGTCGTTTGTTTCATCACAGTTGAGGAAATGCTTGTAAGAGGAATGGATTTCACACTTCTCACTCACTGTTCTGCTATTCCTGAAGCATTCAGAGATGTGAAATGTTATTATAGCATGATGTCTCAAATGTCTGAGGCAGATGAGACAGGGGCGATCTGAATTAGCAGCACGATGTTTCCTACTAAGCGAGATAGAACACGTAGGATTAATGTGACTGTGAGTCACTGCATTAGCAGAACACTGAGAAGTGTCTGTTAAGTGCAAATGATTGTTTTCTAAATTAGATTTGTGACCGAATTATCAATTCCGTGACACAGAACTGATGATCACAACTGAGGAAATAAGACTCAACAATCTCGGGTAAAGTGATTATATCTGATGTTTCCTTGTTTTGTCCAAGGTTTATTTAAATCATGTTGGTGTCTAAATGACTAATCAAAGTATTTTTTTCAGTTTCTACTACTAAATTATAAAATACAATCTTTATTTGTTATCATTTTTTAGCTCTTTAATTACGCATACAAATATAATTGTAATTTAGACGGTCAAACCAAAGACTGTATGTAAACGCGGACGCCATGATCGCTCCCACATAAGTGAAGCCAAAATGTCTTGATTGTGAGGACATGTCGTCCATCTTTATATACAGTCTACAGGTCAAACCAGCTAAGGATCAGGCTCTTGAGGACATTTAAACACCCCGGTTTATCTTGCATAATTCAAATTGAACACATGACCTGATAAATAATAACTTAGATGCAAGGTTAGAGCACTTAGAAACATGATTTGTTGCACGTTTGAAAGCTCAAGTGGATTTTAAATCTTCAGAACGGACACTGATCATTGTGTCCTCTGTAATTTACATGTTTAAGTGGATTAATAAAATACTGCAGAGATTTAATAAGAGCTCTGTCAAGCAACAGTTTGGACCTGGTTGGATTTCTTTGAGTTATTTTTGTGCAATAAGGCAGAAGACACCACAAAAGGGAGCTGATGAAATGTGTATTATTGACAGTACTCACAGAGATACTGGATGTTATATTAGACTTATAACTACGAGTCAAACTGTGTCGAGGGTGTAACAAATCAGAACTCCTGCACTCTGCGGTCCATCTCATCTAATCTTGGTCAGATCCATCATATTTCCGTCTCAACCTTCTTCCCATCTTCATTTACAGCCGAGGGGGTCGCAGGGTGATGGATGTCTGCTCCACACTCTCCTGTCCTCCCTTCACCTTGGGCTCACTCCTCACCCTCTCCATCCTTCTTCTTTTCTCTTTCTTCGCCGTCTCTTTTGTCGCCGCTTCTCCCTCCCTCTTTCTCCTCGGAAACTGGTAAAAATAGAGCTTCATAAATCATGCATCTTCTCTCACAGCAGCATGTATAAGAACGAGAGCATAAGGAGTAAATGGGGGGGATGAGAGAGAGCAAAAGGATGTTGAGGATGAGATGTGGAGACGGAGGTGGATGACATCAAACTCCGGGAGTGGGGCGGGAAGTTGACAGGGGAATAGATTGGAGCTGCGGGGCTCTTGGCCGCCCTCCTCGTCTCTCTCTCTCTGAACAGCGGTTGACTCACGCTGGAGTTGCACTGGATGGAGGAAACGTGCTATAGGGAGCGGGCTGGCGGACAGTGAGTGGTCATCTCAGCAGCACAGTTACAATGTTTCATGTCTGCAGAGGAGAGAACAGACGTCCCTCTCGCACCTCGAGGAGTCTTTCACTGAGATAGAGTGGACTCGTCTGTCACCCACAGTAACAGGGGTCTGCACTCTCACTGGAGGGGAGGTTAAGTGAGGGACACGACCACAGACACAACTATTACACTCACTGCAAACCACAAGACAAGACATACTACTCTGTGGAGCCATGATGCTGCTGTACAAAGAGTAATTTCCTCCTCACAGCCAAGTGCACACATGCTGAAGTCATGGTTAGAAGAACCAGAGCAGCAATTTGACACATTTGTAGCCAATAAATCATATGTGTGGTCCTTTTAAACTGATGTCTATTTGTTATCTTTGCAGTTAACTAAAGTTCTCATCATCAATTAATCACTGAGATTTGGGGTGAATGATAACCCTCAGCCTGCAGATATTTTTTCTTAATTTGTATCAATATCTTGTTGTCAAATCAACTCAGACAAATATCATGCTGTGAGTTGTCAGTCTATGGTTGAATAATCCAGAAGGGAACTGGTATGTGTCCCATCCATGAAAAGGATGTGTCAATCAATCCCCCCCAAATGTAACCACCATCAGTGTCTTCAGTGCTACATGTGGCGTGATCCTGTTATTACATTTGTACAATAAAAAAGGTCCTTCCGTTGAATCTATGCAGTGTTCAAAGTGCTTTTGACTTTTGTTTCTGTGTGTGTGCATGTTAGCATAAAAAAAGATCCCCTGTCCGAACCCTAACCACTCGTCCTATAGATGCCTCGGTCTGGAACCTAGAGGTCAGAGGGTTAATCCTGATCTCAACTTCTACAAGATGAAGCTTCAAGTCAGAAATCTCTTATCTAAAAGCTGAACTAGAGCTGCACTTCAAATACAGGAAAAAGATCGGAATGAAATCCAAACCGAAACCCCAACTTTGAAAACTCACCCTGAATCCATCCTGAGAGACTGAGCCGGAGAAGTGGGAGATATGACTTGGTATATACCTGAGTGACGTGTGTTGGACAATACATTTCATATTGCTCCCCGTTTCAAACGTCAAGTCTACAGACGAGGCCGAGGGAGACATCCAGCTAAATTAATATCCTCTATTGGTCTAACCCAGGACACTGAGATCACGGCTCTGGCTCTGCTGAACAGGCATGTCAATTAGACTTGAACCACTCATATGATTTAATTCTCAATTCTCAAAGGTCTAATATTTTACACTTTCCCTCAGTGTTTCATTTCATGTTTTGATACCCATAAGAGGATATATTTGATATAATTGTGTTTTTTAAATAAGATCTTGACATAACTTCACATCTCCTATAATATTGTTGATGACAATTTTACTTATTCACATTTCTCTCCAGTTCTCCAGCAAGCAGGGAGTGTTTAGTGGTGGTATCTGAGCATCTCTTCTGACTGGCTGACTCAACCTGGTTGACTTCACTTCTGATGTCATACTGATTTATTTGTCATGTGTATAGTCTTGTCAAATGCATGTTTAACCCACAACCACACACAGGCAGGCTGGGTGATAAAGTGTTCACTTTACAGGCTAAAAATAGTGGTGATAAATTGTTTTAATGAAAAAAACAAACAAACATTGCAATATGTCCCTTTAATTCTGAAATTCATTCAGCCAAATGCAGAAGTTCACTTTATTTGAGATGAAGTAATCAGGTGTTGTCTTAATGAAATTGATCTTCCATGACTCCTCAGTGAGATGACATTAGCCTTCAGGGAAACAATGCATCTGTCCCTCCAATCCCAATCAATCAATCAAATTTTATTTGTATAGCCCATATTCACAAATTACAATTCATCTCATAGGGCTTTAACAGGGTGTGGCATCCTCTGTCCTTAACCCTGCAGCAAGAGTAAGGAAAAACTACTAAAAACCCTTTTAACAGGGTAAAAATATGTAGAAACCTCAGAGAGAGCCACATGTGAGGGATCCCTCTCCCAGGACGGACAGAAGTGCAATAGATGCCACGTGCAGGAAAACATCATCAATAATCAAAGTCTCTAGCAGCATTTGATGAGGGTAGACATCCCGAAGGACAACCCCAACATGACATGCCAAGCAGTCCCGCTGCAAGCACAGTCCATGGTCAGCAACCATCCAGACCACGATCCACCATCCAGACCAGACGCCACTCCAGTCCTCAGTCACCGTCCACCGCCGCCCACCAGGACCCATCACAAGCCACCACCGCGGTCCTGGTCCACCGCTCGTGCCCAATGCCAACGCGACACAGGGTCCGCCACCAGCACCACGATCAGCCCAGAATCCGCCACAATGGATCCACCACCGCGACCCCCGGTGTACGATCCACAAACCGCAATCCATGGTGCGGCCACAGAGGCCCTGGATCTGCGGGTGATAAAGCAAAGGGATTCCGGGGAAGGGGGATAGGGATGGAGAAGAGGAAGGAGAAGCTGGAAAGAGAAGCTCCGTGTGTCATGTGTCATAAAATAGAACAAGTAACGTTCTGGCGCACTAATTAGCTCTAACTATAAGCTTTATGCCAAAGACACCACAAAGCAGAGAATGTCTCCACAAGATTACATTCAAAGGCTCACACACACAGACACACACTAATGACCTTGTGGCAAAACAATACTGTGCCATTGCAGCTTTAATCCCATACACTATAACCAGACACAGAGCCATAAACACAGTGTAAAGTCATCTGTGGTGACGGGAACTGCAGTCTTAAATAAACCCACACAGGCTGTATTTAATTTTGGATAAGGATCTCACCGAGACACAGAGAGAGAGAGCGAGAGAGAGAGAGAGAGAGAGAGAGAGAAGGAGAGAGCAATTTCCCCTAAGTCAGCGATTCATGGCTGTAGACACGCCCTCACACTGCAGAATAAGTGAGGTCAACCTGTGCGTTAATAAATGATGGGTTCTGAGTGGAAACTTGGTCACAGTGGGAATTTGGGGTGTAAGAGTGAAAGGTTCAGCAGATATAAAGGAGCGCAAGCACATCCAGCTCTGTAGCTCCGGCAGAGAAAAGCCTTCATATTTCATGAGCATTTCTATCTGACTTCACATGTGGGCTACAGAACAAACTCCACTGTTTTATTGCAGTTGGAACCAGACATAACGGGTCACCGCTGCTGAGGAGTGAGAGGCGAGAGAAATACTGGGAGGATGCCCGAGAAAACACATGCTTCATCCCTCCCTTTCTTTTGTCTCCTTCATCTCATCCTCTTCAGTTTTCAAGGTGCATTCTTGCACAATGTTGTGGTTCAGTTGTAGCTGCTGTTTGTTTCTTATCATAAAGTGATTTTTCTTTGTTGAAGTGAAAATATGTCACCATGGGTCACTTAATCCTGCAAAACAAAGGTCTCCTCTAGTACTCAATAAAAGTCTCCCCAGTATCGCTGCAAACGTACACACTATAACACAGACCCCCTGTATTTTGAAAGGAGACCTATTAAACCTCTATTTTACCTCTGCCAAGGATTTTATGTTTTCTTTTAGTTTGTCTGTCTGTTAGCAGGGTTAGACAAATACTATTGGGCAGATTAGCACAGAACTGGTGGAAGGATGTGTTATATCTCAGGAAAGAGACGATAACAGTTTTGGTGCAGATCCAAATAAATGGGCAGATCAAAGAATTGTGTTCCCATTTCTCAGCAGTGTTTTCCACAGAATAATTTAATCAATGGTGATAGCGGTGTTGCACATGTGTTCATGCACACAAAGATCACTCTCACACACTTTATATTCCGAGTGAGAGATACACAGAGTAAAGTGTGAACGACAAGTTCTCGGTATGTGCACAACTGAATCCGAAACTGTGAATTCTGACTGTCTGCGTGAACAGTAACGGCTTAACAGTGCGAGCATGCGAGTAAGCACCATAGTGTGTATATGAAAAGGTATGCACACGGCAAATAGCGCTACACACAGCTATGAAACTGTGGTGGATCAAATTAGAATATCGCAGGCAACCTCAGTCTAGATAATTAATGGGAAACACTACTTTGACATGGTGAGATAGTATACAGCAGAGAACCGTTCTAGTTTGTTTATGTAAAAGTTTTGTTGAGTAAAAGATTCAAAAAAGCACAGTAAAAACCAGTAAAAGGAGCTCCTCTCAACCCAGAAAACACCAGTGGTGGCTCTGGGGAAGAAATGGTAAATGGTAAATGGTTTTGTATTTATATAGCGCTTCTCTAGTCTTGATGACCACTCAAAGCACTTTACAGTACAGTTTTACATTCACCCATTCACACACACATTCATACAGTGCATCTAATCGCAGCACTTTGTTATTCTATGGGGGGGCCATTCAGGGTTCAGCATCTTGCCCAAGGACACTTCGGCATGCAGATGGATCAGACTGGGGATCGAACCGCCAACCTTCAGGTTGGAGGACGACCACTCTACCCCTCAGCCACAGCCGAAAGGAAAGAGGATAAAGGAGCATGGTCCAGACTGACCTGATTTAAAGATTCGGCAGCAGGTGATGAGGACGAGTTCACACCCGGAGCTCCTCCCGCTCTTGTTATGAGAAACAGAGGTGACTAACTGGATGTTGTGTGTGTGATGTCTTTTACTGCTTCCCCTGTTTGCTATTTTGAGAGACCGAAAACATCTCTCTGAAAAATGCAAACGGCTTGAGAGTTGCCACAGTCACAATGAGGCTAACAAAGCCAGATATAGCAACCGACTGGACCAGCAGGCCAATCAGAACAGACTCAACTTTATCGAAAGGGGGTGGGTTTAACGAAACAGGAGATAAAACCAAACGTTCCAGACAGGTTAAGGTTACATTTGATTTAGATGATGCTTTGATCCAAGCGACTTACAATAAGTGCATTCAACCATGAGGGTACAAACACAGAACAACGAGAATCAATTAAGTACAATTTGCTTCAAAAAAGTAAAACTACAAGTGCTACATGAAAGGACAATATAAGTGCAACTAAGGTTAGGTTTAAGTATGTCATGGTTAATGCTAGCGATATGGTTCTGGTTTGGCTCCGCACAATGAATGGAATTCAGTACAAAGTCCATACAAGGGTAGCTATGCAGACCTGTGTGTGGTTGTGCATTAGTGTACTGGACTCACCAGGGCAGTGAGGCGGCTGCGTGCGTTCACAGCGTGCTTGAGAGCCAGTTTGATCATTGAGGGGAGTCTAAGAACAACAGCTTCCATGTCCTGCTCTCCCCTCATGGAACCAGCCAGCTTCCCCAGTCCGTCTACGTAGGTCCTCCAATGAGGTTGCACCTCGGCCGCTCCCCCCAGGCAGCCCTGCATCACTGCCTGACAGAAGCCTCTGCAGGCTGGCGGCCCCAGCATGCCCTGGCAGTGTGGGCAGTACCACAGCCTCAGCAGGGCCCTGCTACAGTCCCGGCTGGGCCGCAGGTGGTCCGTCGTGTTCACAACCTCAATGCCCAAGTTCAGTGCCTGCAGGAAGACCCGCGTGGCCAGGAGGGAACGGGACAGACGGGTCATCATCAATTTGGGATAAGGACCAAATGCTGCCGAGTCCTTCCAGGCTCCTCTTATACATTCCTCAGTCGCAGCGGACACACTGCCTCCCAGCAGGCGGCGGTATGCAAGGGGGAAGAGGCGGCCATAGAGCACCGCCACCATGTGGTCCACTGTGGAATCTGAGCCAAGGATGTAAAGCGCCATGTCGAGGAAGAGCTGCCCGACCGAGCTCTGGGCCCCAGCTCCGAGCCCTGGGAACTCCGACTTCAGCATAGCCAGGGTGGAGTTGCGTCCATGACGCAGCACCAGGTCAAAGGCCTCTGAAAAGAGGGAGACAGAATAAGAGATGAGGAGTCAGATGAGGTGAAATGCAGGCCACCTTTTGAAAGCTGTTGTGTAGAGTGGGTGACGATTCAACTCAGGATATCACACAAACTGTGACAAGCTGTCAGAAAATAGGCAGCAATTTAGCTCCAAAACATGAAACAGTCAAATAGATGCATTTCCTCCATAACACCCACCCCATCCTTAATGATCACAGTGACAGAAAAACCTCCCACACACACCTTTTACCCAGTTTTTCTCGATCTGTTGTTTTCTCTAATGGGAACGTTCAAACACGTACAGGAATTAAAAACCCAAACATACATAACATTCCAATAATAGAAGAATATTTGAAATATAAAGAGGAAAAAGCTACTGTATCAGATGAAAAACAAGATTTGAGGTTTGACCTTTCAATACTACAGAAGAGTGGACTAGAAAGGAGCTCAGAGTATCTTAAAGAGTCCTTTACCAACCTGAGTAAATATTAGTCAATAAGTCAATACATTAGTCAGTTAATGGCAGAGGCTAATGGCATTAGTCAGTTAATGGGTGATGCCTTCAGGGAACAAAAAGATAACAAACAGCATGCAGGAGGGAGGGAGGGGTCCATGGCCAACGCGAGGAGGTAAAATAATCGGTGACGTCTCTCGGCACAAAGTGAAGTCTTATCAACAAGGTGGCACAAGAAGCGACAGAGTGCCATCATCGACCCGCCAGCAAAATAAGCGAGGACCTCACAATAGAGGGGATTTAAAGCTCCATTACTGAACGTAGCGGGGGAGCATCAGAGAGAGACTCGGTGAAATGAAGCATTGGACAGGAGAACAGCGAAGGATGTTGGAATCCCATTTAAAGCCAGTCCTCTACATCACTTTGTTGAGAGCTACAGCCACAGCTGTTCTGTGAGGGCTGAGGGGGACTGGAAGCACTGGTTTAGGGGACATTAGTGGAAGTGATTGGTTTTTGTGCTACAGCAGCACTTTTTTTTCCATGCTTGGATAGTTTAATTTCTTCCTCTTCTCTGAGGTCAAATGAGGCTCAGCCTACACAGGGCTCTGGGTCCTTGGACAGCTCTTAGGAACAAAGTGACGGCTCTGCCTCTTTTGTCTTGGACATATAATGTGTTTCTGTGACTAATTATAAGCGTATGGACGTCTATATGAGAAGATGACAACAGTAGAAAAGGAAATGAAACACCACTCCTACATATTATGTAGCTCTGTGACATCTGAAAGAAGAATGAACACAATCTTCTTTCATAACTTAAATCAGAGTTTAATTCAAAAGAGAAATATGTTCAATGGACTCCAGGGTTTTGCTGCAGCAGTGACAAAAGTCAGTCAGAGTTGGGGGCTCTGAGCATGACTCATTCCCAATTTTTTTATTAAATTGAATGGCCATTACATTTCAACACACAGCAAACTTAGCACCAATTAGTTGTATGTCTAAGCATCACCAGGCCATATTCAGCACAGGACAGTTCTCACACAGGATGCAGGTTTACTAACATTCTACTTTTCTGCGTCTGATTGACTATACAGATGAATGTTCTTTAAATCTAAAATCAAATATTTGATGTGTAAAAGTTGGACTATGCTCCACTCAAAATGTGACTCATAATGACAAACATTTTTAGGGTTATGGACAGAAATAAATAAATAATTTGAAATAAATTGATTCCAAAGATGGTTTCTGTCATTTGTTTTATATAATATACTAATTGCAATGAGATTTGTTCAAGTGTTCTAGTTTTCCCAGTAAGTTTGGTTTTAATTTCTTATTTTATAATATAAAAATGGGATGAAACTTCATGTTTGATATCTGAGAGTACTCACATTAGGTCAAGCATGTGTATCAAGCACATAGCTTCTTATCTCTCTAAAAATAAAAGCAATGTGGAGACCCTGTAAAGGCTCCCTGAATCTATTGTTATACTGCCCAGCTCAGCTCAGTAGGTACTAATATTCTCTTTTGTGCTCTGTTTTCTTCCTTCAGCTACTTTTGCCACATTAGCTATTAGCAGCTCGTGTTATTAATGAATCAGTGGAAAACTGTCAGTGGATAACTTTGATATTGAGAAAACCTTAAAGAATAAGATGAATCTCCGGGCAAATTCTGAGGCGTTTGTTTCTCCTTGCTTACTCAGCAGATTAATGGACATCTATTCAAGATAGACATCCTAGATAATAATATCCTTAGGAAGTGTAAGTCACACTTTCAATCTGGGTCAATCTTTGACCTATTTGAGGTATGACTCCGACAAGGATTATTTTTCACATCCCCAAGGCCCAATCGTCCTATAAAATTCAATCAGGCTGCACAGAATTTCCCCCAACAATCGTAGTCATCGGTTCTCTAAATATGCCTGATTCTTTTCGTAAAGATCTCCTCATTATTTCTTGAGAAATTGATAAAAACGTAGGAAAAAAAAAGTCATGGATCCATGCCTTTAATCAAATCCACTCCAAAAGTTAAATGGGTTCTTGCATCTGCATAATCCTGGTAAAAGACGAAGAGCAATGAAACATATGCACAGTTACTTCAGTATAATATTAATTGATGCTCGGAAAGTGTACAGTGTCCATTGCATAGTTTTGCCCATTTCTAGAAGAAATTGAAAAAGCAAAAAAAAAGAAGAATCCTAAAAAATAAGTGATTTTACCTCGTAGTCCGAGCCTCCTTTGAAAGTCAGAGTCTGTGTGAGTCTGAATTTGATGTTTTTTCGAACCAAAACAATGTGTTACTCCAAGATGCTCATAAAAGAAGATTTTTGGGAAATTCACTGAATCGAGGGAATCTTATCTCCAGTTCCCACATGAGACTCAGTGGTTACTGTTCAGCAGAATTCATTAAGTGCTGTGTTAAGCAAGCTGTTTATCCCCCTTCTACCTCGGTGGAAGAGAGTGGTACACCATTGTGCATGTGAAACAGGGTGGATGACAGCATGTGTGTTCGGCAAAACAGTTGTCGGATGAATAAAAGGTTAAAAAAAACATTTGTGGGTGTTTGGGTGAGCACGAGAGGATGCTTGGGACCAGCACACATCTGTTTGGATCTTCAGGCTACGGCCGCCCTGCTGCGCCTCTGAGGCACTTCCCTCTGTGATCAATGAGCAGACAGATGTGCAGATTGCCAGCCGAGACAAGGAGACGGAGCGGGAGGAGAGAAAGACACGCCCTCACACAGACGAGCAGAAAAACACACTCTCTGATACAAAGTCTTCTATCTCTGGTAGGATGTGAGCAAAGAGCACTTATATTTGGTTATTGATTGATTTGTCAGAAAATGCACATCCACCCCTAAGCCATCCTGCCTGGGTTTGCTTGGTGATACGAAAGCCTCTTACGTCAAACCCTGTAATTCAGCTGCTACCTGTAGTATCTCTTACACCACAAAGAGATGAGCCACTTTGTAATGGTAAAGCGAAAGACTAGAGGGCTCTTCATAAATGCAATTCAATGGCTCTGGGGGTCATGGTAAGAAGCATTGTGAGCCCATTTCCTGCGCACACCGCTCGCTCTCTTTCATCAGTGAAAAGCCTGCCTGGGATCAGGTATCCGCTAATGGAGGGGGAGAGGGGGCTGTGTGTCAGGGACCTGGGACATTCTGGATCCAGCTGCAGGAGGTCAAGAGCACACATTACCGGAGCCGGAGCCCTCAGAAACATATTGGGTCACGCTTAAAATTAGCAGTAGCATATATTTTGTGTCGGTTTCACAGATGGAGGCAGAAGGCTGGCTGCAGGAAAACTGGGTCCTCCTCTGAGACTCTGGGCTTTTTACAGACATGGCTTAAAAGGAAATGTCTCTGCCTCTCTGCTCCTCTTTTACCTCTGTCCACATAAACACCAGCCAGATAATGTTTACCCCCAAGGATTCTAGGCCTCTCCACTTCCTTGGGCATACAAATACAGATATCAGATCCATTAAAGGTGGGGTAAACCATATTAGTTTAATACACCTTTTGTTAAATTCTGCTAATATCTCCTTACTATATGCAAGTTCTGTGTGTGCACAGAAAATAATCAGGTTTAAATACACACAGCCCTGGCAATGTATTTTGGAAACATAGAAAACTGGACGACCAGAACAGCACAACACTGTTGCAGCCAATAAGCAACAAGGGTATTCGTTTAGTGCACAAGAAGAAAGTCTATGAAAGGTCATGAACAGTGCATGCTAGTGATATGCTGATCCTCTTTCTCTGAGCGATGTTTAGTACATATAAAACAAGTAAAAAGCATCAAAAGTTACATCTCAAAAATAATGTAATAATTCCTCTGCCTTCTACTATCGAGGATAACGTATACACCACCAGTGTTTCAGAAGGTATCCACTACTGTTAGCCAGTGGAAACGTTAACAACACTATCTCACAGGAAAGGATCAGATTCTGGTCGTTGAACATGTAGTTTGTGTGAATACAGAGGATACAGATAATGCAAATGTTTGTGGTCGCCGATTCCAACTGTTTGAGATTGAGCATTGAAGGGAGGGTTGAATTTCAAATATCAACAGTCGTTGCCCAGAATGAGTTACCCCATCGTTAAAGGAAGTCCAGTCTTCAGCGAGTACACAGAGCACACAGTGACTCTGCAGTACCACATTTATCCTCATATCTCATTTCTCTGTGTATCATGTCATTAATCAGAGACATCAATTACAGCCCGATCAGGAGCAGCAGATTCCAGGTTATCTAAATAGCTAAATAAATCGAATAAATCTCTGTCACAGTGAGGTCACTTATTTCTGACACCCTTCAGCTCTGAGTGACTCCAGCTCTCACATCAAACAGGCTTTTCATATAATCTAAGACAGGCCCGTCGAATGAACATATTTGATGTTCATGAGGCCGGCTGTAACAAAAGTCAGTTCCTTTGCTCACAACGCACAGGACCGACAGACTGACCGCTGACTGTGGCTGACACGCTGCAGAGGCAGACACACACGCTCATCAATCAGCAGCCCATGCACCCATTATCCCCAGGAGAGGAAAACATCAATAAATTAAACAGCCAATGAGACTCATCCATTTGCCTGATGGAGTGTCACCTCTAGCCGCCACGGAGACGGATGGAGGAGCCGCTGCCACCTGGTCCCGGTGACAAAACAGAACCTGTCCAGGACACCGAGAGAGGACCGGCAGGAGAGACGTTCACAAAGACACGAGTCAGCACAATGTGAGTCAGGCAGAAACTTTGTATACTCACAGTCTCACTTTTTACAACATAGTAATAAAAACTTTTTTTAGCTTGTGAAATTTTGAAACAGCTTGTATGTAAAAGTTGATTCACACACACATACAAACACACACACACACACACACACACACACACACACACACACATACACACACACACACACACACACACACACACACATTCAGTTATAATCTCATGAGCCTGTCTAAAACAAAAGCAGCATCTGTTCATTGACTGTAAACAATATGTTGTTTTTCCAGACACAATTCAGTCAGCCCTCGTCAAAGCAACCTGTCCCAGGTAACCTGAGATCCGCTCCACCTGACGAGCGGCTCTTGCGGGACTGCCGTGTGTCTGAGTGCGAGTGCCGGGGGCAAGTGGGATGGCGGCGGCGGCAGGAAAATGGGCAGGGCGGGGATGGTTGTTTCCAGGAACAAAGCAGGCAGGATGCTGGTAAGGCCCACTTAGCATCACCATCGGACCATGAGGGCCAATGGACAGCGGGGCAGAAATGAGACATGTATTAGGTTACTCCATCTGTTAGAGAGCACCGAGTCAAACACACACACACACACACACACACACACACACACACACACACACACACACACGCACACACACACACACACACACACACACACACACACACACACACACAAATGAACACTATACAGTCACACAGTGCACAGCAGTGGCCAGGTGGTGATAGTGTGGGCGAACATTTGGCAAACCTTAGTGGGAGGGCAAGGTGTGAGTCAGGTGTAAGGACTACACACACACACACACACAGACTAGCAGTTGAAACTTTCCATTCATTTATCTTCCTCCCCATGAAATTTTGGAACATGTTTCCCCAACAGCTAAGCAACAGAAGGAAAAAACAAACATCTGACACACTTATTACCTGAAGTTCACAATCATAAACAAATTATGTAAAAAGGGTTGTTCACTATGTCACACAGAGAATCTGTCGATCTTATCCATTTATACTTGTATTTCTTACAGGATCATTTCAGTTTGTGTCTTGTTTTTTGAGTATGTGGCATCATTTTTATCTGTTATGACAGCACTGGATTCACTAAATTAAGCGTTAGAGATCAGTGAACCTGTCAACTAAGTCCAACAGAAGAAGAAACATGAACAAATGGTATTTTACAATCCCAATGTTATTTTTAACTACAAAAATGATGGCCCAAACTATAAAAATACGACTTTGTGGTAGGATTAGTAAGTTGTTTCTGAATTGTTGAAACTTATTCTTGTTGAAATGCTCTTCACGTCCTGATTACATCAATAAAGTTGTACGAAAAAAAAGATAAGGCCAGTGTCTGTGACCCTCGCAGGACTGTAATAAACATGACCAATCATTTTGTTCATACTGAGACATTCACTGGTGATGCAGAGACAATGGTCAGAAGGAGGGTGAACGTAAAGTTGCCTACTTGGAGATGTCAGGCAGTGTGCTTTTAATGAGATGGCCTTTTGTTGTATGAGTAGCCTGCTCTTGCCATTCATTCCAGGTTGACTAGGCTTAGCTTTAAATTGTAATAAAGAATTATCCTAATAATTGTATAAAAGCTAAACCACAAATATGAACCTATATTGGGTATTTTTAGTGAGTGTAGTTCACCCCTGTTGACAATGACTGTTGATTAGAGAAGTTTGGCAATTCTTCAGCTACCAGCTGGAAACACTTGACACAAGTGGTTTGCTTGGCCTGAATTTGACTACAAATTGGTTTTGAGTAAAAAAGACTCATCATCAGAAAAACTCATCAACATATGAATATCCATACGTTGTAAAAACATGACCTCATATACAGTGATCATAAAATAAGCCCAAGAACAAAAAGCCACAACCAAATCACCTCCCATCTGCTCATATCCTAACAAAAGACAGGCAGCTCTGGCTCAGACCAATACTGCCGTCCCCAGCTGATACAGAATATGCCATGCTGCTGCCTTTGCCTCCATATTTCTGTCCTTCACCATTGACTCCATTGATCTCTGGTGCTGCGGTCCTGGCAGAGGTCAAAGTTGAGCTGTTCTCTATCTCGGCCCGGCAAGCAGGCGCTGTCAGAGGACACGGTGTACAGCAGAAGAGAGGACACAGCGAGGTGGAAAGGACACAAGGGCAAAAGTGAACTGGAAAAACACGGAGAGCTGGAGGGGAGGAGGAGGAGGAGGAGGAGTAGGAGGAGGAAGAGGCAGGGGGGTTGGTGGATAGCGCCAGAACGTGTGGAGAGAAACATTCAGCGAGGCAGGCTTTGAAGCTGCATTCAAAGGCAGCTGGAGTCATGCAATGCCAGAACTGTGAGACACATCGCACAAAACTCTCGCCAAAACTCGGCCACGGGTGAGAGAGAGCCGACACTCCAATCAAACGCTCGCCTGGCGTGCACAAAAAAAGAAAATCCACATAGCAGATACATCTTCTGACTCCGAGGAATCCTAGCCCTCGGAAAAGTGATACTTGAGTGAAAGGCTATTCCAATAATGGATCACTTACCCGCACACAGACCGAAACATAGAGGAAGGATAAACACACACACGTACACACACACACACACACACACACGCCTCTTGTTGCTCTCCAGAGTTGTGATTTGAGGATGTGGCTGAGAAGCCGTCCAGAGTGGAGCAGAGATGAGAGGGGTCATGACGAACACAGCTTGAGTGCTCCTCTCCAAATCTATTAATCCACTATGCATTTCCAAGTAGATCCTGTGGTTGAAGATGAATACACTCCCACTTATTCACCCCCTGTCTATCTTTCATGCTAACAAACCATCACGCGCATGCATCGGCTTAATTCTGTACAGTTCCCTTTCAGGCACAAACAAATATTACAGAGGGAATGTTTGCATCGCCGTGTCATGAAGTGCTAAAATAGTGAAAGATGAGACTCTTTCCTTTTTGTTGTCGGGCTTAGGGGACATGAGAGAGATAAAAGAGCGATGGACTGAACCGGAGCAAACTTACAAAAGAAAAGCAGCGAGGGGATACAGACTGTTTCTGTAATTCTTGAAGCAGATGGGTGCACAGTGTGGGATAGAGAGAGCGAGAGACACAAGGAGTGTGAAGATGGAGAGAGAGAGATGGAGTGAGGCGCAGGAGGGATGGCTGTGGACGGATTCTGCCTTAATTGTGACTACGAAGCTGCAGAGAGGACAAAGAAGTTTGAGAGGATTAAAAGTTGTGGTTTTTGTGTCTGACGCTCTGCGGCTCCACACAGATAGTTAAGTCTCTGTGACCTCATAGTATTAAAGGCTAATGTTAAAACACAAGTTACCTCGCTCTCATTTAGTTACACACCGATGAATAAGGAAATTTGACTTAATACAAGCTGAAATGAATACAAAATGTAAAGACCACAACCTCCTTCAAAAGGCCAACACACTCATGATGTTCTTTTACACTTTGTGGTTTCCTTTTGATCCTTATGAGTTTCTTTGTAATTATTTTACCTCTATTTGTGGTCATCTTGTGTCTCCGTTGTTATTTTGTCAGTGTTATTATACTGGATATTCTCAGATCACGGCTAGATTATTTTATAATCAGGGAACCTTTATTTTATGTTTGATACTTGTAGCGTTTCTTGTATTGTGTGAATCTTCATCAATTCAAACTTCAAAGGGGTATTTTTATATTATTATTGGTATATTTTGCACCTGTCTGTGGTTCAATTTGTTCCTATTTGTGGTCATTTTGCATCTCTGTGGTCAGTTCATGTCTTGTAGCAATTTCATTGGCTTTCAAGTCCCCTCTTACAGAGGCTTTGGTCCCCTGGCCTTCGGGCCCACTAATCCCTTGGCCCTGTGTCTGAAAGGCCCGCTCAGAAAAACCCTTCCATGGGACATGTGTCTTGCTGTGTTAATAATTGATCGTTGGTTATATTGGAACCAACGGCACATTCATCATATTTAATAATATACAGTATGCGAGATGAACGGTGATATACTGCTACATACTGTGTTTACTCTCTTACAGTGCAGGACTGCCATGAAGATGACTTATTCTCCTCCTTCCATGAAATCAAATGGGCCGTGAGTATGTGTGTCTGTGTGTGTGTTTGTGTGTGAGTGTGTCATTGTGTGTGTGTGTGTGTGTGTGTGTGTGTGTGTGTGTGTGTGTGTGTGTGTGTGTGTGTTATTGTGTTTGTAATTGACTGCCTGGGCCCCTGAGGGTTGAAGGACATCAATGACAGTTTCATTACAGAGCTGCAGAGTGCAGAGTAAGGGCCTCAGTGTTTACTGTATCTCCTTCTTGTGACAAATGCAACTTAAAACACTGAACAGTGTGTGTCGTGTTGAGCTCGATGGAGCAGAGATCATTGACTTGAAGCAAAGGATTCAACATCACCAACCATTTTCTGCAGGAGGATTTCAACCTTAGTATAAAGTTAAACACAGGATGGCCTCGGGGAGAAATAATGTGCTGACAGGCATCGATGTGGAACAGGAAAATGTGGAAATTTTCACCAGCAGCAGTTTTAAAAAAGTCGTGGAAGAAGAAAGGATCAAGCTGGGATTTTTGCGGATGGCAGGAAGTAACCTCAACAGGTCTCTAAATACAAGAAGGGAAACAATTTTGTACCCTGCTGTTCCGCACAAGGCTGCAAACTGCAGCTTGCAGGTTGTTGGAATAGGTGTTGCTGGGCAGGGAGGTATCACGACTGAAATGCATGGTGGGAAGGGCACGGAGGTCAGGCGGCTGAGGAGGAGAAAGATCAGCAGGAAATAACTGAAATAGCCACAGGCTATGAAAAAGGGAGGTGGCAGGAATCGATTTATGCTGATTTGTTTTTTGACAGACTGACTTTGAGACACTCACCAAAAACTGGGGAAGTTATCAGAGCAAAGATACAATGCAGGGAGATAGCTTTGGAGTTTGTAAAGGAAAAGGAAGCGGCTGTCTCCGAAAACAAAAAGAAATGCTTGGAAATGACAACAAGTCGAACAGCGAAGTGCAAAGAACAAGTTGCCAAAGCCAGCTTTTCAGAAGATGACAGAGAATGCATCAGTGTACTGCTGTTAACTGGAGGCAGCCCTCGTTACACCGACAACCACAGAGGATGCTCGGAAGAGACGAAGACGGAGAATGAGTCGAGGCAGCATTTTACAAGGTTCATTTAAAATGTATATAATAATTCGTCACATACTCCTCTTCAAGAAAACGATACACATGATGGAGTTAAATCATCCTCATTACAAGACATATTGCACAACCCGTTAGCTCACTTCTGTCTTATTTCACTATCATTTACAGACTTATAGTTTCAAATTCAGGTACATGCTGAATCAAACTGCTCTAAAAATGAAATATCAGATTGAACATATTAGGGCAGACGCTTAATCCAGACGTGCCAGACAGTAAGTGAATGTGTTAGAGTAAATTAAACAGGTCCTAATAAACCTGAAGGCATAAATCACACGCAAAGTAATTGATGAGATGTCTTTGACAGAAATTGAAAATAAATCACCCTAACCCTGTCTGAAAAGGACCAAAATCTGAGCAACCACATGCAACAAGTTTTCTTCAGTCTCGTCAGGCACCAAAGCAAGAAGAGCTGGAGACATGAAACCACTTCTAGCGACAGATTTAGTCAAAACATCTTCGGCTGTCTACAATATTCTCCGACTGACTTTGACCTGATGTTAGAGAAGATTAGTGTCTGGCCTTACAAGGTTCTCAGTGAACTGTGTTGACTGTATTAAGCAGAAGAAGTGTAGGATTCCTTGTGAACCAAGGTCACCTTTAAAGCACCGCCCATTGAAACTCTGCAACAGAAATAGACCTCCATTGCCAACAATGCTATTATTGCTTGCTGCGATGAGTGTCTTCAAAGACTTAATATCTTTAAAATCTGTGTTAATTAAGATATAAGGATGTTAGTCAATAAGCCACAATAAATGATGAAGCGCTGATGGTGTTGAAAGATCTCCATTGACCAAGATGACCATCTTTCTCTGCTCCTCTCAGGCCAACAAAGAGTGGCGATATAAAATCACACAGATATAACAGACCTTTTTCACAGCAGCCATTTTGACATGAAGATAAACATATGCAGGTTTCTCACAGTAATAAATTCTCTGTAGGAATACCACAGAACATAAACTAGTTAGTGACACCTGTGTTTACCTGCTGCTAAAAATGTCTATAGCTGCATTCACCCAGGCACTGAACTCTGTAGTTGCTCCGTATTTTCTCCAACGTGTGTGAATGCAAATGTCCGAATGAGAGGCTTTGCAATTTCTGCTGACTTTCTCCGTCTGGCTTCCTAGTATAAACTCCGTAGGGACGTAGATGTCAAGAAAGATTTTGGTGAAGATCCGACAGTTGTGTCATTGTGTTGTAAAGAAAATCACATGATTGCTGCGGTGGAATGAATACGTCACTTCCTGCCTCTGTCTGCTGCACCCGGCACCCGAACCTCCTGCTGCGTTGTGCATGTGTGAAAGGCTGACTGTGCGTAAACTCCGTAGCCAATTGTCCAGATTTTACCTGCAGGTCATGTCTGAAAAAGGCTTATTTAACACTAAAGCTGTGTCTCAATCCAGGGGTTTCATCTTTAGAGGCTAGACTGTCCCATTTGGAAGGTGTCCTTTTATCACAGAGAGACGAAGGCTGCAACAAGTGGATCTTTCTGGTCCAATCGATCACAGGATTCATTGTGATTCACTCATCCACCCTTTTTCAACAAAGTAATGAAGCCATCCAATGCTTGAGTATCTCGCTCAACTCAACTTTACTATCACGATACAAAAACCGAGGGCGATCGAAACTTTCTCATCGTGTCCAATTTCAGCTCAGTTGCTAGGCAACAACAATAAGGCCGGGACCAGCTGGTGACTCAGATCACCAAAGTCCTGTGTAGACCGGACCTTCTCATTTCGATTTGGCCTTCAGGGTCTACGTGGCTCTCGGAGGAGGGGGTCTCCTTGGGCCGGGTAGACCGTGTCCTCTGAAGGATGCAACCCCTGAAACTTTACACTGTAGCTTATTAAAAAATGTTTTATATGTTCCCATGCTGCTCTGTGTTTGTTCAATAAGTACACTACTTTCTGCAACACCAATGGTTTGTCCAAAATCAAGTAAATGCAAAAGTTGTAGTTGAAATTAACAAGTAGATATGAAGTGAACACAACTTAATATAACTAATACCTATATTTATAAATGTTTCTTCAAGGCAATTGCATCACAATTGACTGCCTGTATTGATAACAATATTTTTGTGTGCCTGCCCGCCCGTCCATAACCTAACCCTGTCTTGTTCTCTTTCTGCTTCAGGAGCACCTGCACCTTTACTTTACCACTAATCCAGCTCCTCATCATCACTATCCATGGACACTGTAAAGGCCTCTGATCTGCTCCCCTGGACATCTGAATTCCCCTGTTTACTACCTCGTCCTAGTTCTCTTGGTTTTCTGTCATCAGTCTGCACTCCCCTGCACATGGAATTATTTGTACAGCACATTTGACTTATTTTTGCCGAGAAGGTTGTTTTCATTCCTGTTTGTCTGATAGTCTGATCGCTGGATTAGAGAAAAACTAGTAAAACTTGGTAGTAGGATGGTGTATGGGTCAAGTGAGTACCCATTAACTTTTGGCGCAACATTGAAATTAGATGTTTAAGTGTTCAATCAGCCCTGGTGAAAGTACCCCCTTCTACCCTTGTGGATGATATATTCCTTCAACACTGAATCTGTTTGATTGTCTCCACACTTTTGAGTCTCTTAAACAAACCTTAACACTTTACATGTGTTTTTGTGTAGCAGGGTTCTGACACCAGCAAAACCCATTCTTCAATTGGCAGTCCAGTGTATCTTTGATCATCACACAGTCATCATCCAAACCTCTATCATTTTCATGTTGTAATTGCATGTGTGAGAATCTCCACATAGTATGTGATAGCTATGACTTAAGTATAACATGTTTCTAATAAAAGGATTGATTGTAATCATCTGCTGGAGTAGCAGGAAATGTGTCTTATAATGTAAAATGTACAACCCTGCCATTAATTCAAGTTAATATTCATTTAGGAAGAGTCATGTGGTCATAATGCGACCAGTGGGATTAATTAATCAGAGTCACTGACTGGCTCATGAAGCCCATGCAGACTATCTCTCCCTCTGTTATCCTCCCAAACTTGGCTCTAGTGTCTAGTGGCATGTTGTTGGATATGAAGGGACACACTATTCATTTTCCAGGACTGCTACTACGCCACACTAAAATATGGATATGGCTCTAAACCCAGCAAAAGAGTTTCACAACGCCCCTGGTGACTCAACCTACAAGTGTAACAGATGTCCTGAGATTTGGGGATTATATCAGTTTGTGAAACAAAGAGAGAAACAATCTCTCAGCCAAAGATGATGAGGAGGAGTTCTGAGCTCAAACAGCAAGACAGAGAAAAATCACTTTGTGCCCATAAACCCCTTTAATCTGGAGGCAAATATTTTCCCATCCAGGCATGATGGCCCAGTGGTGAGCAAATTATAATAAAGCAGCAAATTCAGATTGATAATGGAAGTAAAAGCATCTCTTGGTTTTTAAATCACACAAGCATGATTGGCACTACATTCAGCCAGCGATAACAACACAGCAGCGATCATTGTGTTGTATTCTGACAACTGAAAAATGCATTCGGCTTTAAACCAGTGTGCTGCGAAAATAACATTCCAACAGCAAACATAAAACAATCTGGTTAAAGCCTTTTTACAGGACATTTAAATGTGTTTTACGGTTCGAATTTACCGCAACACTGGATCTCCCAAAAATTGTCATTACGATGCGTTGCATAATCTCCTGTTTGAATTCAGCGCGGTGATGAAGGGATTCATTTGGAAAGACATCAGGGGAAACGTACAGTACGACTAAGGGCAGCAGAGCGGATACGGATTAGAAGACAAAAGCAGTGTTGAGCATGTAAACAGCTTATCCTGTTTTCAGACACCTGGATAACCCATTATCCCTGCCCAGGGAAACGTGCTAGCTGGAGTTCTTCAGCATACGCCATGAGGATGCCGTGGCATGTAAACACTTCATCCACTTCATCCTGTCTTCTGAAGGATTTTTACTGTTACGAAGTACTTATTCAGTCACACTGGAAAAAAAATTATGGTGGAAAATGATGAAATTATGATGAATACACTGAAATAAAAAATCTGATTTTGAAATGTAGATCGAGATATATATTGTCACTCTTGCTTTCCATCACGGTTGATCTGATGGAGAGGCCATGATCCAGCAGTATTATGAACACTGAACAAACTAAACCAGTCACTCTCCAATGTTGAGGAATCAGGAAACACAGACCATCAGTTACTGTGATGATCACCTTAAAAAGGATATGAATAACCAGGTTTATCAACCCTATTCTGAATAAAACCAGGATGACACTTAAATACAAGACTTGTGCACATATACCCTCGACTCCACACAGTGACTGAACAGAATTGATGCTAAATACCTTTTCTGCGTTCTTTGTTGATGTAACCGAGCTGTCAGGCTGACTAATTAACATGATGCATCTTGTTTTCTTCTATCCAGCAACAAACAGAAATGTGAAACCCACGGATGTGGTTTCAGGAGAGCTGTGTGCTGTATTTGATTCTCTGTGAAAGGCAGGGACAGTGTCTTCCCAGAGTCTTGACATCACCATCACAATGCCTGGCATCCCATGGAGGCTCTGCTCGTTACAGGACATGTGGATAAACTGCTGTTTGTCAATAAAGCAAAAAATCATTATTTATACATGATTTGATCTCGTCCAGACTCGATTACTGCAATGCACTTTACTACAGTATCACCAAGTGAAGCATGCAAAGATCACAACACTGCTGCCAGGCTTCTTATACGTAGGTACTAGGAGAAGTGACCAGATGACACCAATCATTGCAGCCCTTCTCTGGTTACCTGAGAGTTTTTTAATTGATATTAGGATTTTGCTGCTTCTATTTTAAGTCTTGAACGGTCGAGCTGCCTGAGATCCTCTAGCAGTGCTAAACTAACTTTGACAAAATCATGACTTGAGCCTGAAGGGGACTGAGGTTTTTCCTCCGGCCCCTTAGCTGTCGAACTACTAAGGCAATACAAGCAGGCAAACTCAGAATCTGCTTTTTAATTCTTCTAATGAGAAATCTTTTGCTCTGTGTATTCTTAACAATTGGTATGGTTGAAGGTATCTGTAGTATTTAATCTTGTCACATTTCTTGTTTTGGTTTTATTGCTTGCATCATCTGTTTTATTGCAAAGGTTTTTTTTATGAGCTATATAATTATTATTATGATTATGAGGGTTATTGATTCAGCAAATTAGAAAAAACATGTTGGTTGTGTCTCTATACAGGAGGCGTTTCAGTTGCATTTTTCATGCGTCCATCTCACGGCTCATGCATGTGTGACGGAGCAGATGTGCTGCTAGTTTGATCAAGCTTGTGGTTCACTCCTACTGTGTATAAACCCAACCTAGGGTTAATTCATGTGGGACTCTGACAGCAGCCAACTATCAAACACACCGACACACGTGTTGCTGATGCTCTCATCTAACGCTTAGCACAAAAATGTCAAACTGTTCCTTTAAAAAAACACACAGAGCACGACGTTGTTGATGTAATTGATGTATGTATAATAGAATAATCAATATACTGTATAGTAGTATACTTCAAAAATGTTAATAAAATAATTAATCATTATTAGCTCCCTTTTTCTGAATTATTGACTTAATTATCTTGCTAATTTAGAAAAACAGAGCTAGTATGGGGGGGGGAGAATTAGCCTGTTAATTCATAAAAAACATCCCTGTTTTTCTGAATTAACTAGATAATTAAGTTATTTTTTGTCAAGTGACTGTAATACACTTCTGTACAATGTAAATGTCAAAAAATAAGATAAAATCAGATAAATGTGAGTTATGATTACAGTATTAAAACCGTCAGGAAGCTGGGCTTAGTCTTGATCAGGGCTTACATCATCACTGCTGCTCTCACTGCCATGCGAACTGCCGATACGATTATTACAAAGCATTATGCAAATAAGCATCAGCAAGCATCACTGGATTTGTTTTGTTTTCTGTCTTGGTTCTTCTTTTCTATTAATTACAGGAGGTTTGAAAGTAAAAAACAACAACAATCATTACCTTCTCCATGCACTGCCTTTTCAAAAGCTGGAAAAACAAACTTCTTCTTCTTCACCTGTCAGAGCACCTGAGCTCAGCTGAGCCTCTTGTTTGCTCATACAGTTGGGTTTGTGAGCCGGGTTTACCGCACTCAGGTTATTGCTAAACATGGTTCTAATTAAAGGATACTGCAAAGTGAATAGCACTCCTCAACCTGTGCTACTATAAATAGGTGAGAGTTAAGAAAGGCTATTGTATATGATGGAAGAAGAAAAAAAAACTCTCAGAGCTTCTTTGTTGTTTGTGAGAGAGGAGATGAAAGATGAAAGACAAACGCCTACGCTGCCTGGATGAATGAGACACACCTCACCTCCTCCTCCTCCTCCTCCTCCTCTTCCTCCACCTCCTCACCCCTTTTCTCCCTCTCTTCTTCAGTGCCTCCTCTCTTGCATATCCCTCATCCCTCAAGCAGAACAGGACTCCCTTGTTTGCCCTCATCACACACACACACACACACACACACACACACACACACACACACACACACACACACACACAGCTGTTAAGGTTGATGCCAGTTTTGAACGGTGTGCACCTCAGTCACCAGAACACAAATGAGACACACAGAGGCACAAATAGGGCACACACTCACAAACAGCCTGACAAGTTACTGTTTGATCAAAGGCCAACAAACACACACACAAACCTACACACACAGGAACACACACACGCACATTGTCTTTCTCTCCTCTATCTGTCTTTCCTTTCCTTTTTGTCTCCCATTAATTAGAGCTGCTCTAACCTTCGGCGCTGCCCTCCTCTTCCTGCCTGCGCTCGTCCCTCCCACCAGAGCCATCATCCATCTACTGTGAAAAAGACATCTCCAGCAGAATAAAAAATGAACGTGACAATTTTTTTGGGGGGGGTGGGAGGGTGGGGGGGCAATGGGTCCCATCTCTGTGATGCGTTAGGTTATTTTTCTCCAGGTACAAAGATGTATCTCATTCTGAGTTTTTCTTCCCCCCTTCCTTAACCTGTACTCTCACAGGCCTGCTGCTCCTCTTCCTCCTTCCTTAAGAGTTACCTCAGCATTCCATACATTACAACCTCCACCCATGGAACCGGCAAAACGTCAACACTTTTTAATTTTTAATGAGGGCCTCCATCAGAGGGGGCCTGACTTTTTTCCGCTCCCCTTCTCCCATCACCTTTCTTTCACCTTCACTTCTACCCTCCCTCCCTCTCTCTTCCACTGACTCGCCAACGCACCCCATCCCTTGTGTCTGCCTTCCCAAAGTCACGGTGATGAATGGGTGAGTGCTGCCATCTCTTTGCCTACTAGCGAGAGCTAGAGGCCGGCTAACGCAGCTCAGACGCTCTCTGGGATCACAGGTAGGAAAGAGAGTAATTAATCCAGGGTGGCAGGACACACTGTGAGCTTCAGGTCACTGTGTGTGTGTGTGTGTGTGTGTGTGTGTGTGTGTGTGTGTGTGTGTGTGTGTGTGTGTGTGTGTGTGTGTGTGTGTGTGTGTGTGCGTGTGTGAGCGCGCACACACTGGAGTACCGGTACATTATCGAAAAGAGAGGATAGAAACTCCAGACAGTTTTGTACCGATGTAGAAATTGGGGTGATGTGTTTCAGAGCACAAGGTTAGGCTGGAGTTAGAGTGTGAGTGAGTGTGTGTGTGTGTGTGTGGGTGGGGGTAGATGAGCTCCTTAAATAAACACCACTTGGGTACAGACAGGAGCAGCCAGAGGCAGCACACACAAGACTGTCCTTGAACTCCAGGGTCAAACACACATATAGTCGTTTTCAGACATGACCTGCGGCTAAATCCGGAGAATCGGCTACGGAGTTTACCCGCAGAGTTTGCCTTTCACGCATGCACAACAACAGAGTAGGAGGTTTCGATCACAACAGCATCAAATCCTCCAAATTATTAATGCGAGAGGTGGAGCAGCCGATGTGCAGCACTCAGAGACGCGATGGATAAAAGGGATAGTTCACTGAAAAATGAAAATGCACTCATCATCTACTCACCACTATACGCGGATGGAGGGTTGGGTAAAGTGTTTGAGTCCACATAACACATTTGGAGGTGAAAGGGGCAAACAGCGTTGCAGCCTTATTCAATTCAACTGAAGTAACTGGTGTTAAATTCTTTAAACATAAAAATCAACAAAAGAAAATCAGAAAAAATAATTTACACCGTTTTAGTGTAAAAAGGTCCAAAGGTTAACTACTGGAATTAGTTTGTTTTTGTTTTCAGTGCATAACCAAAAGCAGCTGACACTAGGGTTGTGAAATTCCGGGAATATTCAAAGTTGGAAACTTTCCATGGGAATTAACGGGAATTAACTGGAAATTGTGTGGGTAATTTATAATAACTGTATTTACCTTGTCTTATACAGACATAAATATAAACATTTGTTTTGTCATTGGCTGATTTGAGCCCTGAGTAAACTTTGGGCACTTGACTATATGCTTCTGGATCTGTGTCATTCTTAACATAGGTCTTTGCATCGTATTTGCAAATGTACACAGCCTTTCCTTCTACATTGGCTGGGGTGAAATGTCTCCACAAATGAGATAGTGCACGTGGAATTGTTCTGTAGAATAAGATGAGAAAAAAGCTTGTAAAAAACACTAGATATAAATAGTTGGCCAAACAATTGGAATCGTCTTTAAAAATATTTTTCAATTGATGGATAAATGAATAGAAAGAGGCTAGATGGACAGATGAACAATCTTCAATCAGCATGTTAATATATTTTCCCTAATTATATCATCAAAACTTACCTGACTAGTCCTGCACACTACAGCAGGCCTCAATAGCCCTGCTGTAGTGTGCAGGATGCTGGGAACTATCTGTGCATGTGATGGATAAATGCACAGTGAAGGGTTGAAATTCAACGAGCAGCATGTGCTGCATTCCATACATCTTTAAAATAGAGTTTTGAATGATGTTTTTTTTACTCAGCGTTTAAATTGCGTATATATATATTTTTTTAACTCTAATTGGTTTTTGATGACTGGGAGGCTTCTAAATTAAGTTCACCTTGATAAGAGTCTCCCACACAACTACAATACTAATGTCAGTCATGTAGGTGTTAGAAATATTAAAAGGTGGGTTCTCCATCAAAGCTCATGTTAATTGGGCCAATCCATTACCCACTTTGACGTGTTTAATGTTTTGGAGGATGAACGATTAAAGTGAAACGCCGGGCGAAGAGCACATGTGTCTGGCTCGCTTCATCTCGTCTGTGACGTCTAACCAGGGGCTACACCTCCATGCATCATTGGTCCTGGCCCAGCCAGCATACCAATCACATGTCCATATATCCTGATAGGATAGCTGAGGGGAAATGGATAAAATGGCTTTGATGCCGCAGAGCTACTCTCAGTGTGAGGACTCCTGGGTTTTGTGTGCATGTATTAATGGATGAGGCCGGAGCAAATTATGGCACAAGTGAAGTTGGAAACATGTCAACTCTCGAGGGCTGAACATTAAAACAAACAAGGAAATATTGGATTTTGCTAAACCTTCAGAAACTTACAGGAAAAATGTGCATTTGAACATACATCAGTGTGAAAAGAACCACCTAAAGTAACATAAACCATCTTTTTCTCATTAATAATTTACATGGTGTTTACTTTGACTTTTTAGTTCGTTCTATGCCAGATCCACTCACATGGATAAGGTGAGATTTATAACCAGGACTGCAGACAGCTTTTGTTCCACTTTTTTGAGGATGTCATGTCATCCATCTTTATATACAGTCCCTGATGTTAACATATTTACAATGGCAATGCTCACACGCTAACATAAGGTGTAAGGCTTATCGTGCCCTACTAGTGTTAACATGCAAACATTTGCTAATTACAAAGGGCTGCGAATGGGATTGTCACCAGTTTTCTGACCTGATGATTGTGCTCGATGACTTAAAGGACTTAACCAAGTTGTTGCAGTACTTTATGAGGAGGACTGGAATGCACATTTAATGGAAACTTGTCCAATAGTTGTTGAGACATTTCACTCAAACGTCATGAACATCATGATAGTACTGGAGGAAAAGTAAATGGTTAATGGATTGTATTCATATATATATATATTTCTAGCCATAAAGACAACTCAAAGCGCTTTAGGGTTCAGTTATTTAAGGATAAGGAATATTGACTAGAGGGAGGAGTCAGGGATCGAACCACCAACTGATTAGTGAATAACCCACTCTACCTCCTGAGCCACAACTGCCCATACGCCAGGGTATAGTCTGCGTACCAGTAATATCTGTAAAGAATTTCATTGCAGTTGCATCCAGCTGTCGTCTTGATATTTCGTTCTACAGGAGGGAAAAAAACATTCTGTTTTCCTTGTGTCGTCTTCAAACGCTGCATCAGTCGGCAGCAGGTTTCGTTTCATCGAGCAACTGTGGTCTTCTGCCCTGAATACACGTAGAAGCAGGTATCATGCCGTAGCACACATAACATGACCCATTTTTTCAGAAAAGAGGAGCAATCAGCAGCACAGCCGTGGGGTGCCGGAGATGGAGCACACACGCAGTCCCAGAGGACAGACAGCTATTACAGAAAAGGAAATACAATCATCTACGAGCCTAGAGGCTAAGTGTAAGATTTAGCAACAGTGCAGCAGAGAAGTTATATCCTTTCTTTAAGTCCTACCACCAGCGTTGCCTACCCCCACTCACTCTTAAATGTTTTTTGAGCTGCTTGAGATTTGATCAAAGATACTTGTCCACCTATTGAGGACAATTGTTGACGTGCTGCAGAGTATTGTAGCTGTGGAGAGATTGAAATTAGGTTTTCTCCATGGTTTTCTCCATCATGGGACTATGTTTTTTCTCTCTTTATCATCAGACATTACCAGACTTTTATGAGGCATGAGTGTAGCATGCTGGTTTCCAGTACAGCGAGATGAGGGAGCAAAATGGAGCGACGGGATGAAAGAGGAGAGGCGAGGAGGGATGAGGGGAGAGGAGAGGTCACAGCGGAGGGGAGAGCAGACTGACAGATATGGAAATTAAGTCAAGAGGGAGACAGAGATACGAACTTTCCCTTCACTTCCTCTTTGTATTTACCCTTCAAAAAAAAGAAGCGCGAGTGATGCCCAATAAAACATTTATCATTCCAGGAAAGCTCTTTAATGTCTCTGACATTAAGAGGCTGAAAGGATAGAGATAGAGCGAGAGATGAAAAGAGAAGAGAGACAGAAAGAGAGAGGGAGGAGGATGTATCTTGGAGTGGATGGTGGCGAAAGGTGGCAGAGCTCAAGGAAGCAGAGGACAAGAAATCAGAAGCAAAGGTGTGAAAGGAAGTTAATGAAAGATGAGAGTGCAAGTTAAAAGGGGTCAATTATAGAGTCTAAAGATGACAAGCAGCTCTGACAAAGAACTGATTACACCTTGAGTGACTTGCATGAAAATAATTAAATGAGAAAAATTGATTTACGCATTTTATATGAGTTTATAAGCTCTTAGATGTTCAGGGTTAATTTGTGAGAATGATTAAGAAGTAGACAGTGAGACAAGTTTGTTTTTCCTTTGTCTTAATAGTTGTCCTTTGATACATAATCTCAGTTTAAGATCCTTACTTCAATTGACCTTTAGCTTTCAGTCATATTTTATAATAATAATAATAATAATAATATTAATAATAATAATATTTAGCTCTTTTTAAGAAAATAAAGCCCTAAGTGCTTTCCAAGTACAAACTAACACATGCAGCATTAAAGGTACAAGATGTGACACTTGTGCATTAAGAACACATACAAATACATAAACAAACATATACAGGCACATACATATGCAAATACACATACAGAAAAAACTCTCACAACAGAAGTAAACTCAGTCAGTTATAAAAAGGCTTTCGTAAAAGTAGGTTTTAAGAGATTTTAAAAAAGCATTTTACAATAATCTGTTATAATAGTATTTTAAGTACATTTTATCCATACGGGCAGTCCTTGGTGGGAAACTTATTCTGCAGAAGAAGATAATGAGATGTGATTCCCAGCAGTTCAGAGCAGTAACTAAATAAAGGTACTTTTTTATTGCAATAATTAGTGTGACTTTTTAACCATGAGTCTATGGCTTAATTCAAGGATAATTTGAAACAGTGCTAATTCACAATTCTTTGCATTTTTCACCATCAATCTTTAAATAATTTAGAATTGTGATATTACTGTTTAAATGTGTCTCTCCGTTTTTACTCATCAAGGGAAGTTATCACTGACAGCTAATTTCTTAGTTTATAATGCAACAAGTAAGATTGTATATTGTATTTATTGTTTTGACCTTATAAATTTCCCTGAAAAAACGAATAGCAGCATAGATGTACTGCACTGAAAATAATAGCACTCAGTAGAGGGCTTACCTTGGCCAAGGCCCAACAGTCCGTCAAGACCCCCCCCCCAAAACTGCACACACTCATCAGTTTCGTAAATATCTCCATCTGTTTGTGTAATGCTGATAAAAAGAAACAAAGACATTACAAAGGAATGTAATTGCTAAAAGAGGCTATAAGAGCCTGATATAAATAAATGTAAATGAGAAATTGAACACATTCTGTCCAAACAGTATGTTGATGTTTATCGAACATCTGTTTACCCTTCATGAGGACGCAAGTATCGACGCGGAGCAGCTGAGGCTGATATACACCCAAAGTATCATCTGGATTCACTAACAGAAACTGATCATTAGAAAATAGTTTAGAGTTTAGAAAATGAAGGCGAGCAGTTGTACTCCACAAAGAATGATTGTAAGAGACTAACATTATTAGAGAAATATTTGTGCGTTCTGTTTTAGCGCTCGATTGCTCTGCAGGAACAGAACGGATCGCACAAATGAAGGCGAGGCCGACAAAGAAGCACAACGCAGACGGAGGAATTAATGAAAATGAAATGGGACACTGCAGAAGAAACATCATGCTTGTGTTCAATCATCCAAACAAATAGACAAACAGGGTGAACACAAACACAGCCAAAGAGGAATTAGTCAGCTGAGATTTGTCTTAACACTGATCATTATGACATTCCACACAAACACAACACGAGAGAGGAGAGAAGACATGGTGAATGTCCCTGAGGTTCTACACCCAAACTGTGTCACACACAAGAAATAACTCCTACACTACATGTGTTAGTCACTGCTGAGGTGATACATGTGATCAGTCAACACCCATGACAGGTACTGTGGTGTGTGTCACTGGCAGACTGATGGCAGCACAGTGTTTAAAGTGGGATGGTGGTGGTTTTAAATGGGTCAACAATCAAACATCAGACAGAGAATGGAATCATTCTGATACATCAGCAACAAGAAATTGTGTACTGTATAAATGAATTCATAAAAAGCTAGCGGGTTCATCTTTGACTTTGCCTTTCAAAAATGGTCAGATGTGTTATTTAAGCAGGGCAGGAGGCATGACATGATGTATTCATTCAGCCATGGAAAGAACACTGCTTTTGTTTACAGCACATCAACACCAACTACCGCTGTTGACATCTTCGTCAACGTCTTCTATATGTATGACACCTCTCTTTCATCCTGATATATTTGTATTCTTCTAGTGAATTATCCAGACATTTCCCTGCTGTGTTATCACATGGACTCACTCTGACATTTCCTAGACATATAACTCCGGGGGCTGGCAGGAAAAGTTCTAGAAAATTCACAAAGCAACTGACTTTGACATTTGCGTTGTCGCATACAGCCCCTCCAGATAATTCCAGGAAAATGTCTGGACTTCAATGCAGGTCTGAAAGCAGCTTAAGACCAATGAAAATTCCAAAATGACTTGATAAAATGTATATGATGCCAGTTGAAGTAACTTTTATTATAGGTATCTCTTGTGTTGAAAAGGAGTAGACATTTCTAGTTTGCAAGGTAGGTATTGCAATAAAACATGAAGTGTATTATAGTAGCACTAGTATACAGTATAGTAACGTTTATCACAGGAGGCAGAAGGATGTCCAGAAAACTGACTATGTTGTTATATGCAGCCCCTCAGGATAATGCCACGAAAAATGTCCGCAGGTCACTGCAAACCTGAAAGCAGCTATGGAGACATATTAGGCGACTGATATATGTGTTGTGCTGAACAGTCACCATCATCACTTTGGGGGCTGCTTGGAGCCAAACACATTTACACTGACGGTAGAAGCAAACATATTTGGTTTAATCATGGTCGACACCTGCCTCCTCAACAACAGCACCTTTCCTGTGCAGCTACGAAGTTTGAATCATGAGAACTTTTGTAGTGGGGCATGCGGCAAAACCTCCATCTATTCATACTGATTAAACTTTGAGGGTCAAAAGGAGACTGGAGCCGATCCAAGCTGACACGGGGGAAAAGGACAAACGATCATTCACACTCACATTAACACTTAAGAGCAATTTAGTCTCCAATTAGCTTGAGCTGCATTTCTTTTGACCGAAGACCCGGAGAAAACCCACAGACACTGAGAGAACATGATGACAAACCCCAAACTATCATCCTGTGAAGCAACAGTGCTGAACACTGCCCCACTAATCTGCCCACTGATTTTGTGTATTTTGTTAAAGTCTTTGTTCATTATCTGTTTTCTTTCTTTCCCATCAGGGACACTAAAGTTGAGTAACGTTCTGTAGTAAAAAAAAAGGCATTAGATAGTTGCAGTCCAACATTGTAAATCCAATGAAAGAACAAACAGGCAATAATCATTATGATCAACCAAACATTAAAGAAACGTGACAGCCGAGTTGGTCAATACCGTGAAGTGGGAGGTTCTGTGTGCACGCTCACTGCTCCTCACTCTCATTCTCATACACAGCTTTATGTCACACCCTTTCATTGACGTTGTGAGGAATCAGAGAGAGAGAGAGAGAGAGAGAGAGAGAGAGAGGATCTGTACCAAAATGTATCGGGTTCTTCCCTGACCCTTACCACATCCTTCTACCAAGTTTTGTTATAATCTGTCCAGTAGTTTAGCATTATCCTGCTAAATATTAGACAAATAGATGAAAAATACTTTGCCGAGGTACTCGTGAGAGTATGTATTTCCCAAGTGGACTCCAATTTCACTATAGGTCCAAAAAAATCTTTAAATATAAAAACTAACTTCTTTTAGTAATATCAAAAAAATATCAAAGTCATGGTCTCCTGTGCCACAGGACACTGTTTTGACAGACAGGATGTGATGCTGTGAGAAGATGGACGAGCCTTGCTTATCTCCCCTGACTCATCACTCTCCATACCAGCTGTGAGTGTCACTCAGTAGAGAACATGTCTCTGCCAACGCCAAAACATCGTACACATGATCGTCTAGTTCTTATAGGAATAGGTCTGATAACCTGAATGATTTATTCTGTCATAAAACATAAAAAATAAAAATCCTGGATCCATCCCTTAATCTGCATCGGCACAAAAATGTAATGGTTTCAGTTATTTTTTTTTAAATCAACAAACAAACCAACCAGACAGAGGTGAAAAAACCTCCCGGTGCTGGAAATGAGTGACACACTGAATAATGTGTGCAAACTGTGCATTAAACATACAGTTTCAGCTGCTGGACAATGACCTGCACACACAGACAAGTGCAGTCCTGCTCTTCTTGTTGCCTTCAACTGGAGATTTAAAGGAACAGAATTATTATCTCATCAAAATTGTGAGACAGCTTGAATTACCTTATGTTTTACCTTTATTCTCTCTAATTTAATAGGAATTATCTGCATCAATTAAAATGCATGTGATTATTGCTGAGCTGTGACCATCAACTTGTTTTGTCCTTCACACAGTAACTTCTGCTATTTTTATTATATATGACATGAGTTAGTCCAGCATCTCATCAGGCAGCACATAGATCTACATATATAGTTTTAAAGTTTTGTAATGTTAACTCTTCTTATGTAAGAACTGGTTGATATTTGAAAAGTATATTTTAAGATAAAAGCAGCAGTGGCCAGTGGCTGTACTACAGAGCCTTTAATCCCCAATGAGCCAGATCAGTGTGAACGCTGCAGGCCACTTTCTCAAACTGAAGTCTGCTGCGTATGATTGAAGGGGCTTCAATGTTAATAACTATAAATCCAACCAGGTGAAAGTAGCAGAGTTTTCATATACATGTCAATAAGCTTCACTTTACATAGATTATTGTTTCACCTCCATTCAGTGAGAATATAGCCCACCTGTTCCAGCTTGTTTTACCTAAATATATGTAGGATTTTCGAGGTATTATAATTTTACTAAAGTCTTTCTTGTTATTTCAGAGGGAAATGTTTCTACTGATTTTAAAAGGCAAATGTTAAAATTTATTATTTTTCAGGTTAGATTTTCACATTAAAAAAATTCCACCAAAATAAACATATTCAAATCCTAAATATTTACACAGATTTGTCTAGCATGTATGGATCCTTTTACTTAAAAAACTGGAATGACACTCAGTAGAGCATATATCTCCTCCAAGGTCTGATACTCTCAATTCATTATTTATCTTAAAAATCTCTTCAAGAAAGTGTAACAAATATTCCTGGATCCACCCTTTAACCTCCAGCCGTACCAAAATTGTATGGGTTCTTCTCAGGGCTCTGGCCCCATGCCTCTACCAGGTTTAGTGGAAATCGGTTTAGTCATTTTTTTGTTAATACTGCATTCATGCGCAAATATATAAAAACATCTTCATAGATTTCCACGAAAGTTATTGGAAGGCTGGGCCAAGGGCCAAGGAAGAAGTGAATGATGATGTGGATCCAGACAAAGGGGCAGATACTCTAATTTTTCATTACTTTCTTTAACACCACTCTCAGGAAGCGTTTTCCATTATCACTGCTATACCAGGGAATAAATGATGGATCTTGATGAAAAAAATCCTGTTTAGTGAGTTGGCATCTATGAGTGTTTGCTGTTTGGTGCGGATCCAAATAAAATCTTGAGATTACAGAAGCTTTGATTTCATGATATGCTTTGTTTTGGTGGCCTCAGGCTGGACTGAATATCTAAGTATGCACTTTACTGAGATACATATTTCTTGTTACTATAACACAGTAATGTTCTGTGTTTTTTAAATGTGTTTTTACTACTAGAAAAATTTCTGTTTCACTTTACTGCAGATCCATACATTTCACAGGTTCTTGGCTCGCCATAAGAATCATAAGTTGGAATGTGGAGGCGGTTTCCAGTAAAAGCTTTGACTCTGATCCTCTTACTCATCTTATCATTGGACACTAACAACTTGCAAGAAAACGACCTCAATAACAGCAAACTTAATACTCCTCTACAACTCTGCAACCATGAACATATTAAACACTTAGTTTGAATCAGTGCTTCTTCATGTTTCCTTTCATTAAGAGGGACTTTATGGAACTCTCTCCAGCTCTGATCATATGATCCCACAGCCCAGAGACTGGGGAGTAGGCGCTTGACAGCCTCTAGGCCTGAGTTCAGGTCTCACTGGGGTGTCCCGTCATATTTCTTTCTGCATTAAGTAGCTTAGACAGAAATGGACTATATGCATATACACACACACACACCTACTGGGGGCATTGCTCAGGTCCACTGTGGACTGCCACTGCGGGCTGTTTGTCTGTCACACAGTTTGCCCTGAGCCTGGCAGTCACACCCCAGGGAGGAATTGTAGCTCATGGTCAGTTCAGGCGGCTGAGCTGGAGCCTCCAGTGATGCCTGCTCTCACTGTGACATGGCCCTGCCAGTCTGTGAAATCAAAGCTGTGAGGTGAGAGCTGCACTGTCCCAGTATAAGCTAGGACAGACGAGGACGACGTCCTCCGCTACAGCCGGCATACGCTTCGGTTCTATCAACCTTTGACTGTGTTTTATTAGAAGACAGGACAAAATGGAGAATATCCCTAGTATGAGCAACACGCACACTTTCACACCTCCAACAGGGAGGTTAGGTTTCATTTCATTTGCATTTGTTTTAATTTGTTTCTTTGTATTGTTGTGGTATAAGGACAGGAAAGAATCCAATACATTTTGGTGAAGATCCAGGCGAGAGGCTGGATCCAGGATTTCTTATTTATTTATTTTTTGACATTTGAACTGATTTCCCAGAGAATAATTAATTAATATTGATTAAAATATCCAGATGTAGTGAATTTAAACGTGATGTGAGAAGGGGACTGGACAAAAAAACATTTTTTTGTATATCCTGAATTAAATACAAACAAAATAATTTAAAAAATCTAATAAATTAAAACTTTAAAGTTAGTTATCCCCCCCAAGAAGATTATGTTTCTGCAGGTGTCTGTTGGTTTGTTATATTTTTCAGCAGAATTAGACAAAAAGGGTTAATATAAAAAATAAGAAATAAACTAATTTGCACTCAACTTGGTGAATGGATGGCACTTAGGCCAGGGAAGAATCATATACATTTAGGATCTGGTTAAAGATCCAGAGATAATGCATAGATCTTGATTTTATACATCAGACAAATTAACAGTGTTGAGTTCTGAGTTTGCAGATTATCACACCATCCTTTTCCCTTTTATTTCTCCGTTCTAACAGCGTCATAGATGTGCAGGACTGTTTGTCCTTGGCAGAGGCATGCACTCTATTCAGTGTGATTCTAATTAACCAGGTGTTCATCAGAATCCTGAATTGTCCTACTGCACTTTTACAGCATTAGTCTTCAGCTTATGTTCCAATTTGTTCCAGGTATGTGGAGCACAAAATGTCAAATCTGCCTCTGTCAGTGTTACCTCAGGGAAGCTGGAACCACAACATGAAGTGATGCAGGAAATAAGACACTTAAATACAAACGTGAGAGGAGCCGCTTTATGAATAAACAGATACCAATTAATTATTAATTTAATACATAAAACCCGTACAGTGCAGTGGCTTTAGAGGGAAAGCTACGGTGCACTATCTACAGAGATACGTTTTCTTGCAGAGTTTGCAGAAAGTTGTGCATTGTGTGCAACAGCGCCAATAGGCTGTGGCTGTTAAACAAATCAGGAAAGACCCCACTGACCCTCACACCTGAATTTAAATCCAGATCTGTGAAAGATGGATTAAGTAATTTATACTTAATTTCTGTTAACTCCCAACTATCTTAAGAAACCACAGAATCATGCTGTTATTGCTTCAGGTCCTAACTATATTTTATTCCCTGAGCCCCCCTGTTGAGTATGTGGGCTCCAGAGGCAAAAAGGGGCTCCCATGACACAATGAGTCCCAGTAAAACACAGGCTGCTTTCCAGGACCTCTCTGCGCTCTCCATGTTATGGTAAATCCAGGCTAATCGGGTTTGATTAATCTGACATGGTGCCACGAGCCTGCCAACAGCGCAGCCTCGAAAACTGACTGCTCCGCGAGAGGAGAAAGGGTGAAAATAAGATGAACTATTAGAAACCATGGAACAAAAATAAAGGTAGCTCGCTGCATAAGCAGATCCTCACATATTCTGTGCCTATTCCTTTTACATACAGCTTTTAATGAGGATGATGGAGTAGCCAAGGTGCTAGCAGTTTACAAATAATTAAACAAGGAGATTATGTTTTCATCTGCGTTTGTCTGTTCCACAGTCATCAGGATTACTCGAAAACTACTGCACTCAATGCCACAAAACTTGGTGAAGGATACAATATGGATCAGGGAAGAGCTACATCTTGGTGGGGATACGGATCAAGGGGAGTTTTTTAATTTTAATTTTGTTAATATTGCGAGATTTTCACGCTTTCACCATTTTCTCAGGGAATATTTCAATCAGGCATATTTAGGGTAGGGGAGAGCGGGGTAATGTGGGACATTTTTTACATTTGCTCCCTTCTAGGCGAGCTAAAATGATATATCAGTAAAATTTACACATTTCCCATTAATTCAGGATGTTTTCTAGCAATGGAAATGATCATGATGTCTTCAGGACAAAGGGCAGTGAAAATATGATTGTTTTTAAAAAAGTGGTCTTGTGTCCCACTTTACCCCAGCTACGGGGTAAAGTGGTCCACTTACTTTTTCCACTTTAAAACTACCATAACAACACATGTTGTAATAGTTAAAATCCTGACAGCTAGATTGACAACCACTAATATCGGACTAGTAACAGAATCATGGGGATTGGTCAATTAAAGACATTTATGATTCATGTGATCTCTTGCAGACCCTAGCTTACCTGCACATTGTTTCTCTGTCCAATTGGCAGGGACAGGGATATTGTTTTTCTCTGCATATTCAAATGCAAGTTCACAGCACTTAACTGGAGCAAGGCCATGGAACTGGTCAGCTAGTTGTTTCAAGTGTTTGGCAAGCTCCTCCTCCATCTCATCTGTGAATATTCTCTTTGCCTCAGCTACTGCACCCCAGGCTAATGATTTTACTTTCACTTTCTCTTTTTTCTTTATGAATCTTCTGAGGGTTGTCTTATCAATATTTCTATCCCTTCCAGCTTTTCTTAAGGACTTCTTTCCTTGCATGACCTCAGCGGCTGCACTCTCCATCTCTGTGAGAGGTGTTTGGCCCCAGGTTGTCTTCCTGGTGTATAGTTTCTTGGCATGATGGCTTTTCTACAATGTTTATGACAATAAAAATAAAACATATATAATGTAATATAACACTAAAATATGTTTAGGACTAAACTTAATTTGTGCTTCATGGTGGGTTAAAGTGAGACACTGTCCCACTTTACCCCACAGCATTTGTCCCACTTTACCCCACAGCCACCGTTTTAGAAAAAACAACATCTTTTAGCAATTCAGGCTTATCTTCAGCTAGCATCAATCACATGGTTTTATATGTTGGAAGTTCACAAACATGTATGATATAAGTTTTTCTACCTGAATCGATTTGTTTTGACACAACAGTTGATTAAGTTCAAAGCAAGAAAATGTACTTTTACATCCAAAAAACACATTTTTGTGAAAAAACATACTTTCCACAGCACCAGCACCAACTTCTACTTCATGGCAAGGGGGGGGGGGGGGGGGGGGGGGGTGGAATGGGCTTGAAAACATAATGGTCACATGACCACAAATGTGTTCCGTTGCCTAGATACAGGGGGTGTCTTACATGACCCGATGTCCCACATTACCCCGCTCTCCCCTACTGATGAGTGTATTCGATTTGGTGCAGCTTAATGGAATTTAAGGATACAGTTGGGCCTTAGGGGAGGTACGAGCTATTCTGAGTGCTCTTTTAGTTTGTTATAAAATCACTGAACATATTTATTTCAATCCACTCTAACCTGAAATGAAACGCCAACACCTGAGTTGGCTATATTAACCCTTGTAAACATGATAAATGTTCAAGAAACGTATAAATCTTCTGTATCAACCCTTGTTTCTCAGTAGTGCGTTATTTTGATTGTTCTTATCGGTGCTGTGTTTTAATCATGGGTGGGTTGTACAGTAATTTGGAATGATATAAATAATGCACATGAATTAACCATAGAAATTTGTAATTATATTAATAGGTCATTTTGTTTTATTTCAGGTTGCCTTATACAGCTAATTCTGGCTCACTTACAGAATTTTGTCTGTCAGTTAATGAGCACTGTCCATGACAAATAAAAAAAAGTGAATTGAAAGGAAATATATTATTTTGCAAATATGATTTATGCCGAGTATCTCCGACTGCAGCCACTGAATACTGCAGCTCCTGTCACAGGTGAGACTCACACTCTCAAATAGAATTCAGGAGGGATGTCTACAGTGCATCAATTATCAAGGTCCTATCTATACAGTATATATACACACACACACACACACACACACACACCGATACACACATTCCTCATTAATGTCACTAAACAATTTTTGTGAATAGAGATTCAAATGTAAATTTATCATCATATAACCGGCGAGAGATTTCAGTTGTGCAAGGACAGCAGTCAAAGTCAGAGACGCAGTATCGTACTATAAAGTCAGGCATTACTTAATTTACATATTCATCACATTCAGTGTGCATCTTGACAGGAGCCCTGTATCCCTGTGTGTAACTGCAGGGTTTGAAGTAATACTGTGGGGCAGGCATAAGAAATATCACTCCAGCACCATTGTGCTGAAGTGATAACTTGAAACTGTGTTACATCCCCATTTAAAAGCCTTTTTGGTAATCCTGCTCTAGTCAGTAAAACACTGTGGCACATAAAGAGCTGGGTAACTGGCATTCACAGTTACATGAACACACTTGTTTGGTATAAACAGAAGATTTAGCTCAGATTTATTCCGCTGCGGTTTTTTTCTGTCACATGATCTTAAATGGTTGCAAGAACATTCTTCTCAGAACAGCGTTGATTAAAACAAGGAATCTGAGCTTAATTTGCCTCAGTTTATCAACCTCAGCATTGAAAAATATAATAGTTTATTGTTGTGTTTCGATAATTGCTCATCCATTATAGATCTTATCCTTTTCTATGGGCTCGGGGGGGAGCTAGAGCCAATCCCAGCGGACATTTAGAGATAGGCAGGGTTTGTCCAGGACAGAACGGCAGGGTATCACAGCACCAATATACAGAGACAAACAACCATACACTCTCACATGCAGGGAGCACATTCAATGTCTACACAGAAGGAAAAGGGATTCATCATGTCATCAAAAAAATTTACGGAAACTGAGAAGCTCTTTCAACTCACAGGCCTGCCAGTTTTACATCTTGCACGATACAAGGACAAAAATCTCTGTTGCACATTGTTTCCAAGATGTAAAAATACAAAAGTCAACAAACGTTCATGGCAATTTACACACCAGTTCAATATGCACCATAAACAGTGTAGCATCAATGTATAGACTGTCAAAATACAGAAGAAACCTGGGTGTAATGTTTCCATCACTGCCGATTGGAGCCAGAGCATTAAAAATCCACGTCTACTGCAGAGTCATTCGACCTGGGAGTGAAGGCCAATTTTATCTATTCCCATTGCAGACGGTAGTCCAGTGGACAACGGGTTTAATTATGTTTGCCATAACTTTGACGTACTATTCTCTTCTCCCAGTTGGAAATCTTTTCAAATGCATATCTCTCTCCAACAAAAAAACCCTAATCAGACTGAGTCAAGGTTGCTCACGGCACAGTGGGGGCGAGTCCAGTGGAGTTTAATCTAATCAAACTCCTTTTCTTTCTTTTTTTGATGAACTGATCAGTTTTATTGTCGGATAGTAGTTTTAGATAAACCTAGCCACTACTGTAGTTAGTTAAAAGACTTCAAAGAGGCGCTTTGAAATGAGGCCATGGAAATGCCAGAGCACTGGTGGAGCGTGCGTCTGTCCTTTAATGTCTGCTCTTGGCTTCCTGGCTGCGTGTTAATGATGAACAGATAAAATATTCAACTGAGTGGCATTACTCTGCATCTGTCTGCCCGTGATCACTCCTCAGCGTTTTGTGTACCCACACATGTGTGTGAGGGTGTCCGAGCGTCCCTCTGCTCACCGTCATTGCACCACAGAGCATAAATGTAAAAATGATGGTCCTCTTTTTCCCTCCAAGTTAAAGGGCTGGGGATATGTGGTTAGAGCGTGTCTGAGTATGAGGCGGCAGGCAGTTATTCTTATCTCGGAGAGGGGAGAGATGGGTTGTGTAATTATTTTCACTGGCTTTGATCCAGAGCAGCCTCCTCTACACACCTGTTGGCCTCTAGCTCCGTCTGACGCACGATAATTAGACCCACAACCACGAGCGCAGGACACATGGGGGCTGTGCACACACAGACATGCACTACAAGCATTCAAATACTCATCGATTATCCAAAATACTCTTCTTGTGGATAAGAAAACATATTTATTTGACTCCAATTTAACTTCCTGTGGGGGGCAAAGCAGTGAGAGTTCAGCGCTGGTTAAAAGAGAGTCACAGACAGAAGTGACAGCGGTCGTCAGTCAGACTGCAGCTCTGGGTCGTAGATTTAATTTCTCTGTTCCTCCCTTCAGTGTCACAGTGAGAGCCTCAAAGCAGCCGTGTCCCTGCTGCCATTCAAACTGTGCAGACTTTCAAATGACATTGACAGTCAAAGTCTCTCCTGCCGCGCGAATGACAGCAACAGCTATTGATTGTGCTTTCTATAAAAGGAAACGTATTTCGTTCAGATTTTATTCAATCTTTGTATTTTTATTTTTTTTCCTTTTATTATTTAAGGTCTGACACAAAGAGGCTCGAAAAGAAAAGAAAAAGACCCAAAGGGAATCGGTCAATAGGACACATTGCTTTGGAGATGTGGAAAAAAGTAATAATTTGGAGGGAAAAGTAATTTTCTGACACGCCATGTCGTGTCCTTTCATTTCAGTACATTCCCAAGGCTGCCTATTATTTTTCAAAGAACAGAGAAGCTTTCTGCCAGGATGAACCAAAGAAATACAAAGAATAGCTGGCCAGGACCAATATCCGCAATCAGCCGCACAATATTCTTGTTTTCAGCAGCCAAGAACACAAGGTGAGGAAATCCACAGTGTGTTGACATTCAACCGTTATTCATTGTCACCTACAGCGATACAGTTGGTCTAAATAAACAGCAACAGAAATCAACAATGTACCTCTCTGTATCTAAAGTTTCTTCTTATTTACCTGTTATGTGTCCAATTATTAGGCACCTTGTTAATTTCTGTAAATTGTATATCTGTTATTTATATCTGGTTATGACTGTAATTGATATTCATTTTTTCAGTTTAACAGGGTGTTGCTGTTAATGAGAGAATTTGCCCATGAAGGAAACTTCCCTCTACAAATAAATATAATATTATTAAATTAAGATGCATTTATTTGTCCCAAACACATGCACAGACATGCACAGGCACACTCATGCAGGTAGGGAAATTTAACCTCTGCTTTTGACCCATCTGGTGCAGGACACACAGAGCAGTGAGCGACCATGTACGGCGCCCGGGGAGCAGGTGTTGGGGGAGTAAGGTGCCTTGCTCAGGGGCACTAGACAGGGTAGGGAGAATCCTCTTGGATTTTTGGACAGATCAATCCAGGTTCGTCTTTTTGTTGTTTCTCCGTGGAGTCGAACCAGAGACGAACCAGAGACCTTTTCTGCCCATAGTCCAAGTTTCTGCGACTAGATACAATATTGATAGATTCAATATATCATTAGATTAAATTACTTCAAAATGGCCGCTTGTGGATGTTGTTAAAAACGATTATTTCTTTATTTAATTGAATGACTTTGAAAGAACTTTCATTTTTCTTTAAATTAAAAGCTGCAATAAATGTATTGATCAATTACCACTAATAGCGATCTAACAATCTAAAGACCAAGTGGCAACCCACCATGACGTTTGTGCGCTGCCATTTCGGCGCTGCTCTTTCCAAGCCTCAAGTTAGACATTTTATCCATCGCCATCTTGATTTTTTGAAACGAGGTAACCATATTTGGAGGAGCCATATTTGCACCCATTGAATTGTACTGGCTGTCAATCACAAGGTATCCACACCCTAATGCGTTTGGTGCTTTATCGGCTATTTTAATCTACATGTGACCATAATTAACATCATAAATCGTGCTCTATTGAAGAAGACTTGAAACAAAAGATCTCCTCAGGTAAATGTTTACTGACGTTATAAATCCAGGGAGAAGTCGTGCCATTTTCTTATAGAATTCTATCGAAGACTTCTTCTTGCAACTAGTGGAGTCGCCCTCTGCTGGTCATTCAAGAGAAGGTTTCATGCAGTATGCTAATTGCTTCACTTTCCCGAATCGTATTATATACATTATGTTAATTGCTTAAAACACAATATCTGATCAATAAAATGTTTATAGTGAACCGTTTAGCTAAGGATTGACTACTAACACATCCTGTAACCAAGAGCAACATTAGCATCATTGGTTTAGCCTCTTGTTTTCGGTCCACCTGCCCAGTACAATATTACTATGTAGATTATCTCCTTTCTAAAATCCACTTGAGATATTAAGGTTATTATTTGCTAGATATTTTACTACTAGATAGTTACTAGTTTTATGGGTTTATTGGGTATTTGAGAGCTCGGATATAAACTCCTAACTGGTGCTTAAAACCAAGGCTGAGCAGAGAAAGAAGAGGATATTTGCAGTGATCTAAGAAGGATGCTAGAGAGCTCTGTAGAGCTGAGGGAACTACAAATCTGGTTGTTAATTCTCCGTGGGTCCCTAACACAAGTGATACCTCTCACATACATCATTCCCTCCATTGTTTATGTAAAAGTATTGATTACTACAACTTAGAAAATAGATGTTCTTTATCTACCCCTTTTACGGGCTGTCATTTTATAACCAGACTGCTTTGCTTTCCCCTCTGCAGCCACGCAACCGACCGTGTTTTTTCCTGAGTCTGTGAATAACCCGCACAGTCGCTCTTCTAATTATTTAGCCTCTTAATCTCATGAGGGCGTCTGCACTCATACTGGGATGTTGTAAGGAGATCTAGTCCCTGCTGCTCCCCTGGGCCTTGTCTACAGCTTACTCTGAGAAGTCGTGGTTAAACTCAACACCTCTCCTGGGGTTTTATCAGTCTGGACAGTTCACAGTGTGTGTGTGTGTGTGTGTGTGTGTGTTTTTGTTTGTGTGTGTGTGTGTGTGTGTGTGTGTGTCTGTGTGTGTGTGTGTGTGTGTGTGTGTGTGTGTGTGTGTGTGTGTGTGTGTGTGTGTGTGTACTCATTATGCCACCTCTTTAGGACCTTTTCCTGCATAAACATTGTCAGAACCAGCAGAACTCACACAAATGTCAGACTAAGTTGCTGTAGAAACCTGTGTGTGTGTGTGTGTGTGTGTGTGTGTGTATGTGTGTGTGTGTGTGTGTGCTCTTCTAAAATGTGCTCTTCTAAAATGAAAGCGGCCATTGTCATTATACCAAGGTTGGTTGTTTCTTTATCATCCAAAGGATCACCACATCTCACCCTTCAATGCATTTTAATCTCTTATGTAAAGGCACACCTTGCATGAAGAGGATTTTGTCGTAAAAAAAAAAAGTAAATTTGTTAATCTGAAAAATTAGCTGTCCTTCCTCTACCTTTAACATAATGGAGAATGACCCCAAGTAAAGAAATCACAATGTCCTTCATTTCACATTCATACTCATATTCAGTGCACTGCTTTTAAGAGTACTTCAAAGGCACAAGGAAGATCTTTCAAAGCCCACATTTCTAAACAAGTGCTGTTAGAGAACACGTTTTGTCGTGTCACTCTTATTGTATATAACATATATAAAGAACTAATGTTATACCAGATTCTTTAACACTACAAACTAATGTGTCACGTGGCAACATGTGCATGACAAAATGTCATGGTGAAGAGGATGAATAGAAACGATCTGAAAACCAAGCGAACCTGTACATGACCTACAGTATCTGCACAAACACACAGACACGTGACCAGCCTCTAAACTTTCCCCGGTGCATTTGACTGTGCAGTTTTGCTCGACAAATAAGCCCACTTAGAGAAAACACAGCCTGGCATCAAACAAAAACACAGCAGGGTTAACAGCCTGGCGTGAGATGTGCAAATGAGGCTGCACGAGACAAAGCTCAACATGAGAGGAATTCTGCATCGGCTGAGGAGAACTGAAACTCGAGTTCTTTCAATTAATGGGGCGTTTCACACACACACAGGCTCACACAAACGGACCCTTCCTCCCGGCCTGAAATGGACTCGATCATCGAGACCAGGCGATTTGTTTGCCGGCATCAATCCTGCTCCTAATATTGAGTGCGGTGAAATGAAGGAGGGTTCAAAGCAGGACAGAACGAGGGCTTCCTGGTAACACCTGTGACAAATCCTGCTCAACTGAGGGGAGCAGGAAGCTGCCGGATAGACGTAAAGTACAGAGGAAGAATAAGAAAAAGGGAGACGGAGACAAAAAAAGAAAGATTGACCTCAAAGTATAAAGAGGCCAATTTAAATCCCATCTTGTTCTGGTCTATTTATTGTCTCTGTGTTTCAGCAGTGAGGCATCCTGGAAGGCAAACTAATGCCTGGAGGAATTGTTCGACATTATGGGCAACACGCTCTGTTGGTTTCTTAGGTCAGATGGTAGGACTGATATCGTTAAAATAAAAAAAATTAAGCTTTAACTCAATTACATAAATAGCCTTAAAAACAGTTTAATATGGATTAAATCAGAGTGATGTAATTGTCGATAAGTGAGTTTTTGGATTTCTTTATTTGCTGTTGTTACTGTCGGACAGAGCCAAGCTGGTATTAGAACACGGTCACACATATGCAAATGCATGCGAATGATGATGGACTGTGGAGGCGAATAACATATCATCGGTTGGGGAATGTGGGGAGTGCAGGATGTGATGAACACAGAAATACAATGCGAGGTCTGTTGTCCATTTGAGGCTGTGGTTGTTGTAGTGGTGGTCGGACGACCGTTTTTGGGTTGAGAGAAAATGCACAGTGAAGAAGAAAGGAAGATGCTGGCTCTGTTGGTAACCAGAAGAAAGAAGAGATGTCTTCTGGTGAGGTCAACCACAAAAAAATGCTATTGTTGAGGGTTTGACATCGGTCAAAGTTCACGTAAGTTGAACTCCACACAAAGCCACGATACAGAGCTGCGTCGCCAGCCACACAATGTGAATGTTTAACCCCCCCTTGCTCGCAGAGAATGGAGGCAAACGGGAGCCAAGGGTTCGCCACTGCTAAATATTCATGTGGATGACAGTGTCCTTAAAGCAACACTGTATAATTTTTACTAGAGCAAAATCAGACGTTCGGGGTGAAGACTCAGTGAACCCTCGAAACATCAAACTAATTGAGAAGCTGCTGTTTTAAAGTGGAAGTTGCATAATGCAGCTTTAATCTTCCAGTTTTAATTCTAGGCTCAAAGAAAATATAAATATTTCCTAAATGTCTGTTCCTTCACAGAGTGTGAAGTGTGTCATACAGAATAAATGTAGAAACAAGACGGAGAGGAATGAAGGGAACTGCACTAAGTTATGAAAGCTGCATGAACTCCTGAACTCTGTCTGACTTCAGAGCAGTGATATACACAGGCGACGAATGAGGCCGGGAGTGGCACGGCCTACATGGGTGAGAGCTTGTTATCATCATCGCAGTGTTGGAGGAGGGGACACAGTTTGGTCCTAACAGACATTATTCCACTTGTACTGCTCTGAGGTGACAGGCAACCAGTGCTTTGGCACATTAGTGAGATTTTGACTGAGCAGATCAAAGATATAGATATGTTTACGAATTTAAAACGAGACTGCGGGGGGGTAAGAAAACAACAAAATCATCCACTGAGCAAGCATATGCTCTTACCTCGTACAACATGGCTGCACAAATGAAAAATAATGACAGTCACTACAGAGGTTGACAGGTAGGAAGCAGCATGATGGGATCATGATGGATGAGGGGAGAGATGGAGCCTGGGGAAAGGAGACAGGTAACAGTACAGCGCCCACGAGAGACGGGGGAGAGGGTGGGTGGAGGACAAGAGGAGTGAGTGACAGGGTGACGCTGTCAGCTCCTCCGCGGTGCACTCTTAAGGGGAGCCCCCAAGCGTGTTCTGTTAAGTAAACAGCTGCAGCGACGAGAGCTCCTCACATATTAATGAGGAGTGATCCCCTCCACTCGCCTTGTTCAAACTGACATTCCCTGAAGTGGACCGCAGCGCTGCATTCGGGAGCAGATACCCCGGCCTCTTGTAACGGGACGGTGGCCAATGGGGCTGCCCGCAGCCCCTGTCAAACCATATAAAGCTGTAGGGATCAGACCTTGGACACCAAGCCACAGAGAGGCCCCCTGCACATAACCCGAAACAAAACCCCCGTGTGGATCATTATCTGTGGCATCACAAGAAAAAAACGTTTCAGGCGGCTAATGAAAACACACTAAAACACAGTTTGTTCCCTCCCTCTTCAGCCCTCATCTGTGCGCATCAGACAGAGATGAATTATCAATGAAAGGGTTCTCAATCTGAACACATCGATACTAACAAGGTCTGAGTAAGCCATGACAGAGTTCCTTCTTTCTGTTTTTACTTCACATATTCCTGCCACTCCTCTGTCTCACTGCCTCTCTGAGGAGGAGAGAACAGAAAAAAACATCCTATAATGTAGGCTAGAAGACTCAAGCTAACGAGGCAGAATTAGCTACTTTCACAGCCATCATTATGAAGTTATTAAAGAATATATATAGCTACAGCTGGGAAACTGGTAAATGAATGAGACTTTACTCATTTCTAACTCCTTTTGATCGACCCACCGCTACCCCCAACGTCCGCCCCATCACCCCTCCACTGACAGGCGGACCAGGGGAATTGGCTGTGGAGGAGTAATGGAGCTTGTCGGAGAGCTCCCTGCTTCACACCACTTAGCCTCTCGTCCAGCCAGTGCGCCTGGTGATATAGGAATATAAAGGGAGGTGGTGGGGGAGAGGGGCTCCCCTGATGAGACTCCGCTGGGACACGAAGCAGCCTCTTCACCACCCAAACATTTCTCCTCACATCAGTCACGCCAGGCAGGCAGAGGAGCGTGCTGCACTTGCTCTCTCCACCATCCTTTCTCTCTTTGCTTCGTTAAGACACTCTGCCTAACCCTGGGCCAACAGTAACCTCTTCACGCACTCCTGCTGGGCGGACATGGTGTCCTACTTCATCAATAATTCCTAGGGTCAATCGCTTCAATAAAGACAACTGCAGTCTTGGCTTATGCCTGAATGGTGACAGCGGTGTTGTTTTAAGAAGAGGGTATGAAAATATGATACTTCTTGTACCCTTTTCTTTGTGAAGAAACAAAATGTGTGACCGTCCCCAGTTGTTTAGCACTTTGTCCAGTGCAACCTGGTTGTTTGAAACCAGAAGTAACCATATTCGGAAGAGGAAGGGGGTGGGGCCTCAGCTCAAGGACACTGCACACCCACCTACACCTGTAAACCACACCCATTGGACGATACTAGCCGTCAATGACACTCTACACGTGCTTAAATACAATATTTGATAGACGTCGCAGGCACTTCCATATTTGCTTCACTTTAAGAACCCTGATCCAACAACACAAGGTTTTAGGTCAAACGTAGCCTGGATGCCAGACGAACTTAGCCCCGCCCACAACAGATTTGGTCGGGCAGTTCGGTCTGGAGTCGCTCCATTGGGAAAAAATTATGGCCCGACCGGGCCAATCAGATTGTCAGGGCGGGCTTTATACGATGATTGACAGATGATCAACGGTAACGTAATCAGCCACGTCATCACAGTGACCTCGGGTTGAATTCGTTTTCAACAAACATGCCTGCCGCTGGCGAGCTGAGATGTGTAAATGCTGCCATTGAGTCTGTTTTAGAAGACATCGACAGCGCATTAATTTTGAAAGAGGAACACAGAACGTGGAGGCGACGCCAGAGCACCGCGCTAATCCCTATCACCCCGGCGCTTGGCTGTTCACAACGGACACTGAAGCGACGCTGAACCGCCGGGCAGCGCTAATAATATCAACCGTTGATCCAGTAGATCGCTGCACGGCTTTGTGCCGGTCACACCAGAGGCTGAAGCAACACGCTGCGCCAAGGCTGCCTCGCGGTGCTTCAGCCTCCGGTGTGACCGGCACAAAGTTTTAACATGGGAGTGGATGGGAGCCAGCTGTTATTTAAGGCTTGGCGCTGCGCTGAAGCGTCCGGTGTGAACCCGGGTTAGTAAATAACTCACAATGCGTTGCTTAGCATACGTCACATACTACGTTGCTCTGATTGGTTGTAGGTCTATCCAATTGAGCGAAGAGGAATTTTACTTCCTGGTCAGTTGAAACACGCCCCATAATTTTTTCCCAATGGAGCGACTCCAGACCGAACTGCCCGACCAAAAATGTTGTGGGCGGGGCTAAGTTCGTCTGGCATCCAGGCTAGGTCAAACGTTTATATTCCTACATTTTCAGTGAGAATTTATGTTATATGGATGGATACTGGATACATAGTGTGACATTAGAAAACATAAAGACACAGTAAAAAAGTGATAGTGGTTAAATAGTAGTGATATAATGATATATGGCAAATACTTGTCAAAGCTGTGTGTTGTGTGTGTACTTGTAAATGAAATTGCATGTAAAAATTAAAATGTATGTATATCTATATAGATATAGATATACACATATTCTTTTTTATTTTTTTATAAATAAGGACGCAAACAGTACTGTGAATCAGCAGGGGTTGGGACATATCACTAAGTGATGTCATCTATCATGACATTGGCTTGTTTCTCGAGCGTTCAGCCAGAACTGTTTCTCAATGTCTTGCAGCGGCTCACTTACTGCAGGTCATTTTTGTTATTCAAGAAAGCTGCAACCAGCAAACCACAGTGAGTAAATGACCCATTCAACACATTTACAACAGGCAATGCAGCCATTATTGTTAGTCACCAACACTTTTCATGACCTTCCCTAAGTAGGTAAGTGCCAGTTTAAACCACTTTCGTGTGAAATCTAAACCACAATTGGTCTAAAGCTTTTGGGAAATGGTGGTTCATTACTAATAAGTAAACAAATTTAGTTGTGCGAGGATGAATTATAATGACTTCGGTAACCCACTCATTATCATGGAGGTCCTCGTCTTAAATATTTTTCTGAATGGGCTCAAATGTAGACTTTTGGAAACAATGAGACTTACTGATAACCAACCGCAGTGACAATATGCTTCTTGTTTACACCGGCACATGCATGACCAGTGTACTTTAATGGACATGTGACATGCACAAAGAAGACAATGATATCGCCATGAGCCGTTTTCAGACATGTCCTCCGGATAAAATGCGGAAATTGGCTACAGAGTTTAACCAGAATCTGCCTGTCACACATGCACAACAAAGAGGGAGGTTCTCTGCACAGACGCGTTCACAACAGCAACAAATCCATTTTTCAGGCGAGAGGTGGAGCAAACAGGTGCAGCAGGCTGAGGCAGGAAGTGACGTATAAACTACAGCTGCGTAGATCACATGATCATGTTTACACCACCCTGACACTGACATCAGCTCTTATCACCACAAACTCGCTTGACATCTTCGTTGGTGTCTTCTCAATCCAGCGGGGGATCCCCTGCTGTGTTCACACATCGACTTTCCCTGAATTTCTGCTGTATTTATTCTAGGAGGCAAGGCGGATAAAGTCCGTAGAAACTGCTGAGGGTGTTACTCGGACATTTGCGTTCACACATGCACCTCCTCTGGAGAAAATACAGAGGATCTGTGGAGTTCAGTGTGAGTCTGATAGCAGCTATGGAGAGGTCACTTGTCAGTGGGTAAACACAGGTCATCTAAGGTGTTTGAACACATGGTTGGTGAGAGTTATATTTCAAATTAGGACAGACTCCCTCTTTTAGAAGAAGTTAAATCTGGTTAATTGTTATTACTTATTTATATTGTTCTAAATAAGCCATGAGAACCCACAGATGTGAGATCAGCCCTTCTGCCCTGCTCCACCCTGCCCTGACACGGTTGTTATGTCTGCGTGGCTGAGCACATGTTGCGTAAGCGTTTCAATATTTCATAGGCCAAAATGAAAAATGCATCTCTTTGATCTTTAAGTGCATGGCAGGAGCAGGAGGACGAGAGCAGGCCGTTGGGGTCGCAAGGTGAGGGAAGAACTATGACAACTTAGAGGATGATGAGAAATAAATGGGTCGCTCCTTGGCTCCGTGACAGTCTTATAATCTTTCTATTCGGGGAAACTCTGTGAAGATATTACAGAACTGCGATCTGAATAATGTTCAAACAACTTAGACCTGCGAGTGAACCGACTGCAGAGCGCCAATGCGGAAGATGCCTTTCATAAACAACGAGACCTTGAACATTTATTTAGGAGCAGGTGTCCCATGCCACAGCCTGCCAAACGCCACGCACAAAGAAAGAGATTGACATGCAAACAGCTTCAGGTCTTGCTGGGGCTGCCCCCACAGAGCTGAACTCAAATAGCTTCACACTGAGGGGGTGATCGCAGTCGTAATAAAGGGTAGAAAAAAGGTTTTGCAGGCGAAAACACATCAGCGGTAAAGAATCGTTCAGGCTCTAGATTTATACTGACTGTGCCCATGACCCTTCAGAGAGGATACATATTAACAAAGTGACATCTAAGAATAGGCACCATTTGGGTTAATATGAAGACAAATTGTACTTTCTCAAACACGTCTTCTTAATAATTGTGGCTGCTCAAATGTGATTTTGCATTTGCATTGATTTAGCTCAGAGAGTCGCCTTTGATTAAATAGAACTGTGGGCATTTCTGAAAAGGATATTTGTTATCATCCATTAAGTTGGAGGAAAAAGTCTCACGTGATGTATGAAGATGCTGGGTGATTCATTTAAGGGAGATCATTAGCTCAGTATGAGATGTGTTCATGTCAAAATGCTGCTTTCACTCTTCATCCTCTGCCTTTTCCTTCCTCCTCTCCTCTCCTCTCCTCTTCTCTCTTCTCCTCTCCTCTCCTCTCCTCTCCGCCCTGCCCGATGCACCAGTCATCACACGCTGAAAGAAACAAAGGCTCCTTCTCTCAGCTGGAGCTGGGAGGAGCTGTCAGTCCCTTCAGCTCTGTTTGATGATAGCATTTCAAATGACACTTTGATCCTCACTCCACACTGTTTGTTTTTCCCCTATGATGAAATTCAGCTCGAGAGGCGTGCAACAGGGCACATCATTAAAATGGGGCTCAAACACGGAGAAGCCACAATCGTCCCCAAAAAGCGCCCGTGACAACTCTTGTCACGTCGTAAAGAATGCGACATGGTAGGTGGCGTAGGAATTGTAAAGATGAACAAAAGAATCATGTGTTGTCCCTGAAGATTATTCAGTGACACCGATGCTAAAACAAAATGCGGGTCTCCCTGCAAAGACTGAATGGGAATAATGAATGTAATGAGGCAGATCTGTCAGAGCTAAGCGTTGTCTCTGGCCTGAGCAGAGTAAAGCACAAACTCCTGCCTTCAAGCCAAAGAAGAGAACATTTGGAGTAAAAACATCGCAAAACAGGTTTCCTTTATCAACTAAGACACTTCATTACTGTTCAAGGACAAAAGATAAAACAAGCAATGGAGAAATTAAAAAGATTTAACGTTTTAACTGAATTTTCTCTTTTTAAATTTTCTCTTTCCCGTCATTTCTGAAACAAGCCCAAAGGCAAAGCTCCACAGCCGTCCTCTCCACAGGTCCTCCCAGAATCAACATAAAACACCAACTCTAAATCTCAGTGGTAAAATCAGCCTTTGTTCAAATATAATGGTGGCAATGCAGAAGATGAACAGCCCAAAGTACAAGTCTGAAAGCGTTGGCTCTTTTTCTTCTTCTGTGGTGATAATCCCGCTATTGAAGATTTCTAGAGCCACAGCTGAAATAATATGCAAATATCCACCCCATGGGGCGCTGACTGGCTGACATATTATCAGCAGAGAGGCAGCCGTCGCATTTTTTCTTCTTTTTTTTTCTGGAGGGGGGATGCGAGTGTGGTCAAATCAAAAAAGGTGTACTGTTAAGCACGCAAGACAACAGGAGCACTTTAAACAGGATGCCAGCCCTGTTGGGAATAGGATGAGGAGGCGTCCCGTGGAGACAGGAGTGCCTGGCAACCTACATAAAGCCTGCCGAGATAAGGCAGACAGTTTGGAAAGCCAAACAATGGGAACTGAAGGCATCTGAAACATGAAAACAAAGGTTCATTTGGACGAAGAAGAATTGAAACGATTCCCAGGATGGGGTGATTTCATGTGCAGCCATTCAGCAACCTTCTGGTTAGTGAGGCTGTGATGACTCCCTAACTATGGTTTACATATGTGAGTCAACCCCTGACCCTGACGTGACATGTGAGGGGCTATTGCTTTATCTATAAAAAACGGCAACCACGCACGCATTTACTTGAATGGTGTAAAGTATTGTTTCTTTCTCTTGTGATACTCTGCATGTAAATGTCAGGAGCATTCAGGTGAGGGGTGGCGCCCGGGTGGAGCATGCTGGAGGTAGGACATGACGTATGAATGCTACGGGGGAAATTTAGTGTTTGGAACCAGCAAATCGACACAGCTTTAGCCCTGAAGGCTCTCAAATCTCGTTGTCTTTACAGGTTTCCAACTTCTTCATGAATGGCACCTCTTTTTTATCCTGATATATATCAATTTTGTGCATTTTTTCAATTTTGTGACATCACAGTTAAGAAACGTCATCACATGCCCACCAGCAGGGATTTTCACTGCTGTTTCTCCACCTGTGCTCACTTAGACATTTCACAGAGATTTTACCAGGGGGCTGGAAGGAAAGTTCTGGAAAATATTGTGTGTAACTGGTTGGGAAATTTGTGTTTTTAAATACAACCCAGAGTTTAGTGCATGTCTGAAAGCAGCTTATGTGGGTTTTTTTTCTCCCTCTAGTATAAGTCTGCCTAAGCTCCACGGTGCACCTTTAAGAATACAGAGTTTCTTTTTTCGTTTCTTTCATATAAAAACCCACTCTGCACTTACCCCTCTCATGTCTGACGTGTCTAACGTCTCTTCTGATGCTTAGCATGCTCTTCCTCACTCTCTGGTCGGGAGCCTTGTGATTGTGCCTCGTCTTAAATACAATTATTGGAATCAGAAAAAGCATTTTCTGTTCCCTTCAAATCACTTCAGACCAAAATGTCTGACTGACTCATCAACATTCATCTCTCATTGTTAGAAATGCACAAAGAAACCAGAACACTTCAGGACAGCAAGCCGAGTTTTCATGGACGTGAGTCTGACAGTGACTTGAGTCAAAGATTTCAGGTGAAGGCCAGGAATTTTTGTTTATAGAAATATGTATTACAACATAGAAGATATCATACGATTCTTTTAACATCATTACCATCCCATAATTCACAGTAACTAGATATTTTTCTTGATCAACAGGCTCTCTCATGAACTGAAGCTTTTGGGGGTTAGCCTCGGTCAGAAAAACACTTATCTAACATGTTATTAAAAATGATTTGATTGAACTAGTTAAAACAATTACGTGGGAAATGTTTTCTTGACAATTCCATCATGATTTTTGACCTAGTGATCTCCTCCTCGATGTTATGCTCCTTAGAAAGATGCTAGCTAGCCAGTGAGCTCACTAGCTAGCCCGTTAGCTCACTAGCTAGCGATGGTTCATGTGATAGCATAATGTAAGGCCATACTGCATGACGTGATGGAAACATGAGAAGCTGGGCATTGTTTGAGGGTATTAGTCAAAGTCCCACCGGTTTTATATCATTAGTCATTAGCCGCTTCATAAATATTTGAATGCTACGTGCGCCATCATGGCATTGCCTCACCTTTATGTTCCTCCTGAGGGGCAGCCGAGGGCAAATGGGCTGATGCCAGAGCAGCTATATAGCCCGGCCTTGTGTGCTTCTAATACATTTTAGGGTCTTAACATTGGGATAAGAACAGATGTGAGGCTCCATTGACATGTAGATGAGTTATTGAATAATGTCCTGGAGAACAATGTATTTGAAGTTGTTGAATGATGGATTTCTGCTAATAATTGGATTGACATACGGCCAAACCCAAGTTTTCTAGACTGATATAGATTTATCACAGTCATAAGAGCTAATTTGTTGTCTGATATACGCCCATATGAAAACCTTTTTTGTACAGCAAATGATGCAGAAAAAGAGGGTGTATGAGTATAGTTCATTATTTTATAAGTGACCCGCAGCTTCAGATGAGGCATGGTGGATGATTCTTTAAATTCTGTCATTTTAATAGTAGCCCTATTTTTGATGAAGCTGCAGAGTGGTTGGTTCAGCACTTACAGCTCCATTACTCCTGGTGGCAGTGGTCAACAGGCTGCTGCCTCAAAGACCAACACAGCTTTCAAATGTTGTGAGGTGTTTTTTTTTTGTTAGAAATTAACTTTGAAAAATGCCACTGCATTTCAGTAACAAAGGGAGACATGACAAATGAATGTAAAAACATTATTTATAAAGTATTTTACCTTTTTTTTTTACAATTTGTGTTCACTCAAATGAGTTGAAAGTGCTGCTTCATCCTGACAGATCGCCTCCCACTGGACATTTTGTCAGATGACACTGAGATCAAGGCCTAGAATGACTGAGTGAGGACGAGGCAGAAGGGTGTAGCCTCCCCACAGAAACAACCACCTATACTACACAGTTTGTAAAGGCACTTTTCTTTTGAAATTCATTATTTTGTGCAAATGTTCTCCCGGGAGGTGAAAGCTTTTGATATTGATTGAAAACGCTGCTTAAACAGCCCTCGAAGACAAGTCTCAACGTGGATGAAAATAAAAACTCATTCTTAACTAAATAAATCCATCATGTGAATATTGTGACATCAATTCAAACTAGCATTCAAATAACTGCAGGGATAAAATATATTTTAGATACTAGAGGGATCCAGCTGCAGCCTGGAAGACCTTTCAAACCATATTGCCATTCAAACCCCCCCCCTACTCTCATTCACCACAGTCATTTGTTGGCAGAGAAGAAGAGTCCGAACGCTACCTTCACAGCTGCAGGTAAATCTGTGAGGGTAGAGAGATATATTTTTATACCGGTATATTTTACAACACATCACGTTCACATTATCTGCCTATCTCACATGAGGAAAATGGGACACACTAGGGAAAACACACATTAGATTCCCATGCAAGTCATCTTCATCTAATTGCAAAGTGCCCCCAAACATCTATTTTGTATTTGCCTCTGGTGAGCGATTGTTTTTTATGAGACTGTCTTCACAAACACCAGACTGGATAATGAGGGGAAATAATAAGACGGAGGGCAGCGGTGCTGCATTCGCTGTACCTGGGATGTTTTGTGCTTTTGTCTCTCAGCAGCGGATGTTTCTTCCTCAGGCTCACAAACACAAAAATGTTCTCACAGGCTGTTCACTGCTGACAGACACCAACTTTCTTTTTTCCTTCAAGTGAAATCACAGAACTCAAACAGACAAGATAGCACTCCACAGAATTGCACAGCTTTATGGTGTATCAATCTATACAACAGCTCTCGCAAAAAATATCCTAAAAAATCTCATTACAAGTAAAACAAATAAGTGATGCATAATGATAAAACGCAGCAATTATGCTAAAACCAAATTACGAGTCGAAAGAAGAAGATGTGGTAATGGCTGGTATACCCCCATCATGTCTGGTAAACGACGCTCGAAGGAGCCCATTGGACATGGGAAAACTGCCTTTCCCCATCATTAAGTTATTAGATTAGCCTGGGGCAGCAAGTAAACAACTTCAGACATCTCGCAGCAGGCACACATCCCACCAGTCCTCACTGGTATTGGATTACTCAGGGAAAACTTCTCCAGAAGACCAAAAAACGGCTCCACGGAGAGATGGAGGCAGGGAATGATTATTGGAAAGCAGATGATGGGAAGAACAGAGGAAAGGTTTGCTCAGGCCAGACGCCTGGAGCACTTAGGATCGAGCGGCTGGCTAACGAGCGGGCGACGGGGGATGGATGCTGAGGGCAGCGAGGTCTGATTTTGATTATTGGCTGCTGTGTGGAGAGGCAGCCGGGGCCTGCCAGGTTTCTGTATCGTCCACCTCCTGCCACATCTCGTTTGGGTTACCGCCACGGCAAACGTCCACTCAGCACTATCGGAGACAAATGAGGGCGAACGCCTCTCAAGGTCACCAACCGACTCCAGCAGGGCCACTGGGGGTGTGCCTTTCTAATTCCTTATACACTTAGAGTAATTAAAACCCATCCAGGAGATGAAGGGGGGGGGAGTCGATAGAATTTTTTGAGACTGCTAATGAGATGTTAATTTGTTAGCCCAGTAGGAATGAGGTACGAGGAACTCAAGGACACAAAAGGAGATTTATTCACGCTTTCGTGGAGTGAACTTTTTTAAATTGTGGTATGAGTGTTTGTCCCCGCAGAAGTTTGTCGAGCAGTGCAGCCCGCAGGTTGCCCGGGATCTTTACGTTTGACTAAAATATATGAGCGTCCTTTCAAGTTGCTTCCAAACTACAGATCATTTACAGAGGGTGGCCCCCGTGAGCTCAGAGTAAAGTGGAGAAAGCTCAAAGTGAAGCCACGTACAGCTCGCCCTCATGCTGCCTGAAACTAGTCCAAGTCAGACCTGTTTTCTAACACCCCACTGTGCCAGCCTCCCATGGACTCACAGAGTCATTCCAGGAGCACCACGCTGGCTGTCCCACTTTTTTTCAACCGCTATCACACAAACTCTCTGATATCTACACACACACTCCAGCCGCAGCCCCCCTCGCCACCACATGTTTGACTGTATAAGCAATCGGGGCCAATCCCGTCCTCTCATGTTTATTAATTGGGTTTGCTCTTTGGACTTGAGTGTGACTCCCCTCTGGGTGAAGCCTGCTCCTCGGGCTGCAGAGGAGCACCGAGCTGTGATGAAAGTGAGCAGACAGCAGCACGGTCTTGTTCTCTCCAGCGGCACTGCAGTCGGGAGAGGCTCATTTTCCTGATGTGTCATTTTACACAAGCGCTGCACAACAAAAAGTGGCCAGATCCCTCCCAGGCACAGGGGCTTTTAGCTCCTACACAATAATAACCCAAACAAGTCATTAAAATAAAAAAAGTAGAATAAAATCTTGTCTTGTTAAGAGAGGAGGATAATCTTATTCCTAATCTGCAGGCTGAGGCTGAGCATCACTACAGCAGCAGCAGCACGGCTCTGAAGGACACATCGATGGGGAAATAACAACAATTAGAGCTGCCAATCATCCAAAAATGCCAGAAGATGGTTTTGGATGAGTTTCTGCATCGTCTGGCGGTTGTACAGGGGATATAGACAGAGAGGATGGGTGAGAGAGAGGGGATGACATTGGGACTAGAAGTAAAATCACACCACAAACACAAATCTGTGCGTAGTCAGTTGAGTCACCGTGTTAGGACTCTGATTTGGAATCAGATCAGTGTTGCAGTCCAAAGTGGAACTGAGTGAGTTTACAACAACCTTCAGACACACTGATTTACCAACTATCATCTTTCTATAAATACTGTAGGAGACAGACACTTGAGGAAAACAGTTGGAGACTCAAGTGCATTTAATAATGATTTAGTCATCTATCAAAAACTAAAAAGTTTTTTTTTTCATTTTTTGTAAATAGTGCTACTAATGATAATTACTAATCTGAAAAATTTGCAACAGCTATTTACACATTTTGAAAGATTACTCTATTTAATGTGGATTTAATATTTCTATTAAATAACATAATTAATTAACTTTTATTTGCTTTTGAAATGTCAAATTATTAAAAGCACCATACAAACATAAGTTTTCATTAATATGATGGGGGACTTTTAGTAACACTATCAATACTTGGTTCAATGACAATGCATTTCATTCCTTTTCCTCCTCTACATGATCTTTCAATGCAATACAGCAACTACAGCATTATTACATTTTTCATGTTTAGACACTCATTTAGGGTTTGAGGTTTGAGTGTTAGATCATGGATGTGAACCCCACGATATAAGACCTGCTCCCTATAACTTGAAGCTGATTGAAAATGTCCCACTTCCATCTCTGGAAAATGTAAAGTCAGGCAGCAAAATAAATCAGTAGAATACGTGATTCCTAGGTGATTGATGAAAGATTACAAACATGAGCTCTAAACTTTTAAATGAGTTTCCAACTTTTTTCAGTTATTTATATAATTTTACATTATTTCACCGACTGGAACTGATTATTTAATAATAACAATTAAGGAATACTTCATTATTAGGGATTCTACAACAATCTGATGCCTTTCCATAAATAAGTTGATAGATGAAAAAAGACAGCTCTGAGGTATCTCAGCACTTATGCCGGGATATCCAGAATTTAGACTCTCTATGGGACAAACTTAAAAAATGTTGCTTAAGAATAGAATATAATGGTAACAAGCTGCTGTGGGGATGTTTATCCATGGAAGGACATTCTCTGAGTAGTTATGGAGAATGTATTCAACAAAGTGAGCAATGGAAAGTAATATAATGAGTAATACAGTTATTGTAGCTGATGACTAATAAGTAAAGGAACATAATTACTCCTTAAAATGTAGCAAGTAATGATAATTGCAACATCTAAAAGAGTGCAGGGCCACTTTGAGTAATCTATGCCATCTCTATGCCACTGCTGCAATACAAATCATATATCCAGAAATGTGCAGCATCACATACTAATACACTCTTCAGAAATATTGGACTCCATAATATATTAACAAAATTAAATTCTCAGCATGCACAAGATCAGATTCTCATTTAAAAAAAAATTGATTTAAGGGATGAGCATCCTGCACAGGTTTGCAGATTCCCATTTTCAAGTAAATTGACAACATCATGCCACTGAGCACGAGGCACGATCGCAGCACGCTGGGGAGGATGGTGTTATCGTCTCACTAATGTGAATCAAAATGAAATCCCAGAGTCTGTCACACATGGAAGTGGATGCTGCCGGTTATCCATTACGAAGAATTTCCCTGGTATCCTATAAAGAGATCAGCTAAGGCTCATTAGACTGTCAAATGGCATATGAGTCTTTTTGCACAAGAGCTATGCATCATTAGAAATTCCTAATGTCGTACCTATTTCCTGGCATTGATCTTGAGGAAAGCCTGATGTTAAAGCTGCCTGTCATCTCACTGCTTAAAAGACAAAGATTGAAACAGCGATTGCATTTTCTATTGTTTGGAGAAGTTGACTTCAAAAGGGTGAAAACCTCTGGTGTAGTCTGAGGCTTGGGAAAGCAGAGCGGGGCAGGTGGAGCTGGAAGGAGAGGAGAAGCAGGGATAGAGGGAGCACTCAGAGATGGGAGATAGACGACTGGAAAGGGGAAGCCCTTTGATCTCTGGTAGAAGTGAGTGCTGAAGAAGAGAGAAAGAGAGCCGCAGAGAAGATTGCAAACAAGGCATGCACTCAATTCCCAATAGTAGCATGAACACGAGAGGAAGAGACAGACGGAGGGAGGAAGACAGAAGGAGGAAGAAAAGTCAAGTAGACTGAGCGAAACAGCCATGTAGAGAGAGGATGACAGGCTCTGAGAGAGATAGAGATGGAGAGGAACAGAGGAGAAGCGAGTGAGAGGATGAAAATGAAGTAGATGGAAACAGATAAGACCAGGATGTTAAAAGGGTTTCAGTCCGGGGGCTGTTTGGGGAGTTCTCTCAAGTCCTATGCTAACGCAATTAGTATCGAAGCCCTTCTAGGAAAGTGCAGGCTAACCACAGCGGCCGTCTCTAACATAGTTAGTGTGAAACAACCAAGTCAAACCCCATGGTCCCCATTAAACCTCAAGTTTTAATTAGCATGTCAGGATGGTGCTGCGTTTCACAACCCATGAGTGTGCCTTCTCAAAAAAAGTTGGCCCAGCAAGTCCACACATCTGGCTTCAAGAGGAAACCCCGAGACGGCGAACAGAGCGGCTGCATGGTTCTGAAAAGGCCTGCGTGGGGTGATAACAAAAGATCAACATTAACTGTGAAATGGATATTTCACAACAACTGTTGCTAATACGGCGGCACTGCGAAAGAAAAGTTGTGTACCCATGTGTCGTCGGGGAGTTAACTTTTAACCATCGCCTAAACTTTTCAACCAATCCTTCTGCTGTCCAGTAGGTAAGACATGATTAACATCACAAACAGAGTCATGGGGGCACAAGTGAAGACGAGTAGAAACAGTCAACGTCAGTGTCATTGACTTTCTCTACTCGTCTTTATCTGTGCTTCTATGACTGTTTTCTCTGTGATACTAGAAACACTGTCATGTCCATACGTTAAGCTAGTTAGCTTAGCTTAGTTCAACTTGAACTTGCTGCAAGCTATGAACGTATTAGTGTCAAACTACTCATTTAGCCAGGATTAGTCTTAGTCCATATTAATGGTCTGCTGTTGTTGCTTAATTGAAGATTCTCTAACACTTGAGAAAAAGTCATATTACTAATTATACTGAAATGACTATTGTTCCACACTGATTTGCTGATATAGTTTGAACACCTTGGTAGCCTACAAGGTGTGATTTCATTTTGCCTCCAGAACAGCTTGTTCTCTCAAGCTAAAATCCGGTGATTAGACACATAGCTCCCCGTAAGGTCTTACTTTCCCCTTCCACCACCTTCAAGTGTCACTTCCCTGATCACTCATTCACTCTCTGCAATCACCTGCCTCCTATAGCGCCATCTTCTTGTTCTCAGCTGACAGCAGCTGAACCGGCGCATGCGCAGGGTTGACAATTTGTACTTTTTCCCCCCACATCACTCACCTGTTATTTCAAATACGTCTGCTCGATTGAACCAGTCCAACCAGTGAGCCTCCTCTGACCTCTCATCTGTGAGCGGCTTCCACCAACCACCGCTGACTGGCGTTTCGCACTCGGTGAATAACAGACATCACCGACTGCAGCGCGCCAATATCTCAGGGGGCTGTCACTTTTCTGGAGCAACATGTCTGGCACCAACAACCACGCTACATCTAAAGTCACTTAAACCACACGTCTCTGCCATTCTAGCATTTAGTGGAACAGCAGCTGAACGTCTCATCCCTGTCTGCGTGCATTATGCTCCTGCTCTTTTTTACATGTGACTCACTGCCTGGAGGAGTGAGCTGCTGACGTTCACAGGGATGCGAAGCCAACAAAATGGAAACAGACTGTGTTGATTTGAGGGCGTCAATTATCAGGTTCAAATTGTAATTATGATGCTGGTTCTTCAGTGTGCCAGTTTAAAAACGCTCTTGGTTTTTTGCGACAGGTTTGGACAAACTGTACTCACTGCTTACCTTGGAAAATGGCAGCGTTCTGGATGATGAGGCGTTTGAGTTGAGCGCTGACCACCTGCAGACCAGACTCCATGTTGCTGCGTGCGGCTACCTGATACCGCTCCTCCATCTTCTTGGAACAGCAGGTCGGGCCTTTTGTTTGGCAAACCTGCAGATCCGAACCTGGCAGGAAATCAACACAGACAGGACAGGAGTCTTAATGAAGGAGCTGGAGAGCTGTTGTTGTTTCTCTCTTTTTAAAACAGAGAAGAAACGTTCTTCCTTCTCACACACACAACGAGATGCAGCAGCATCCTCTGCATGCAGGAAACACTATCTTCTATCCTTAATGAGAATCGGAATATAATCTAGCAGCTGTGTTATTTAGCAGGCTTCAAGTCAAAAATAAATTGCTGCTTTAAAGAAAAAAAAAAAAGAGTCATTTTGATGATATATTTGAGCAAAACACCACGGCCGTGAAGCTCTCCTCAGAGATCAGTTTGGTCAACAGACGGTTCCCCACCACTCAAGGATGCGTTTTTTCACACCGAGGATCAAAAGGAGTATTTTTGTAGCCACAGAGATGGGAGCTGGGAGCGGTGCACAAACAAACCCAGGTTCTTGCATTCACTACACGGCATGAGGAAAAAATAAAAGCAACAAGTGAGATTGAAGGCAATGAAACAACATTTCTGCACCTGGCCACAGACACTAAGGGTTGTTTACACAGATGAGAAATAATTGGATTCCCAGAGCTCTTCTGAAAGGTGCAGTTGTACGCCAGCGCGAGAAAAGCTTAGGGTGACAAGGATGCTTCATTGGGGCGACGTGGCCGTGCACAAACCGGATCAAAAAACAAACGCCCTGGAGAAATTCATTTAATTTGAAAAACAATCCCGGTGAGCAGGGAGATGAAGTCTGTGCGCTTAGAATTCAGTCTGATCAAGGATAGAGACGGAACCTCAGCTGGTGCAGCGGCGACGATGAATGAGCTGCAATTCTGAGTGGTGACGGACTGAAGGACATCTTTTAAAAAGAGCTTTTCTTGTTTTTAATACCTGAACATGCCTCTACTATCACATTGTCACAGATACACTGCAGGATGTATGACCTCAGGTCCACAAAGTTTGAAAAGCAGATTATACCGTAGTTAAAACTAACGTGGGTTTTCGAGCTATGATGCCTTTACAAAAGAGTTAACACACATTTCTATGAAAGAATTTCCTTGGAGGAAAAGAAATGTCCAGTGGAGACAGAACTTCCTATACACACGCTACAAATTTCCACTTTATTCCCACGTCCCTGCTTAAAAGTGATGCACAGACACAAATAGGCCACAAACACCTGATGTTTAAACACAAAGAGGAGCTCCGGTGAAAACTCCCCTCCTCTTTGATTCCCCCTCTCAGTCTCTCTCTCCCATGAGTCTGTTGAAAGCTTCAGTGGAGGCTGCAGTTGTAACGTGTGTGTCGAGGAGTTGTCTGCAGGATTCTGCTGCCTGAGAGGCATCGGTGACAAGGGCCTGATTGATGGCGAGGTAAACAAATGTCAGGGGAGTCTGCCAGCTTCAGCTGCTCGGGCTGCGTAGGATGCAGAAGCGGACGGATTCATTTGCAGGGAGGGCCCGAATTGTATGTATACACACTTTCATACGTATTTATGTGTATGAATTTATATTAGAAAACTTTTTTTCACAAGTGTGTCAAAAGACAGAAGAAAGGCTTTTGTGGAGGGTTTTATCTCCAAATGAAAATCTCCGTTGGTTTGATTTTGTCTCTTTGAGATCTTCAAACAATGGATTTTCAGAAACAGAGCTCGGGCCGGAACAATGACAACAGGCAGCGTGGAGGGAAGCTAAAGTAGCAGGGGACGCCACGGAGTGACAGCCTTGATAATTAAGTACTGGGGAGTCAAACACTCACTCCTGACTCCCATCAGGGTTTAAGGTGCACAGTCTAATGAGTGAGACAGGCAATAAAACTGTCAAACGGCTCCTATTGCATGCAAACTGACAGGCTTAATATCTTAAATCAATACCGACAAAAGACTCCTGACAGATAAGATCAAGTTAATTTCAGACTGCGGGGGCAAAAATTATTAAGCTGTCAATAGCGCCACAGGTGAGACGAGGCAGGGATTTAGCAATTATCGTCAGCACAAACAGACAGTTTCATCTGCACTTTTGTCGTTTTGCAGATGATAAATGCGTTTCATTACAGAAGTTCCAGCGCGGTGGAGAATAAGTGAGGGATTCAGCTGTGGAAGCGATTCCCCGCTGAGCCTCACAAATAATAAAATCACGTCGTCTAAATAAAGCCTTCTTCCTGACTGACAGATCCCTTGGGAATAAGCTTCTTGCTTTTCTTTTTATTTGTGCTTTTGGCTCAGTTCTCTTTCTCCTCGCCTTACTTTTTTGTATTCCTTGTCATCTGTGCACAGTTTTGCTCCGAGTTTGTTTCACCTCACCTCCCTTGAGCCTAAATAGCCATCAGGCTCTTCAGAGAGCAGCGTTCTCTCAGTCTGTTATCGGTTAATTAGTCGATTGTGTCCTGATGGCCAATTCCCTCAAACCAAATGAAGAAAGACAAGGTGAGAGCTCAGAGCAATTTACATGTAAATTTCCCAAGCACACAAGCTTGTGCTCAAGGTGACACGTTGAAATTGTTATACGTGTTTTCAGTCAATACTGAAATGGTGAGCCGAACAATTCAACATGCAGCACGGCCACTGTTCTCCACGTGTGTCAAGGTCTTTGAGTGGCTTTTAAAGAGAGCACATTGATCGCCCTTCACTTTGTCGCCGCCTTATCTGACTCTCCTTTCGGCCGCTTCTTTCCAGATAGAAAGTTTCAGTTTAAATGCCATAGGGGTGAGATCTCGAGCAGGGGGCTCAAACAGTCCTGAGCACACAAGTACGACAAGAGGAGTCCCACTCCTCACATCTTTAACAAGCTCAGGGACACCACGCCGGGGGGGGGGCAGCCACCAACACAGTATGCATCTCCAAGTTTCCCCGCACCAATTAGAAGGATATCTCCATGCAAGTTTAATTTTGGAGACCATGGAGGGGGAAAAAACAAGTTGTATTAAGATATAGAATATGTTAAAAGCTCTTCATTATGAGCATAAATTATACATCAGCTACCAGTGTCAAGTGGAAGCGTGTGGGAATGCATGGCTTCCTCTGCGGGGCAAAAGAAGCCAGTGTCACTTTGCAGAGACAATAAATGAAATGACGATAGTGCAATTTACAAGCCACCCAAGGAATAATAATACCATTAGCTACTGGGGATTACAATTGTTTTAAGTATTTTTAGTGCTCTGCATGCTGCTCTCCTTTAAATCGTTTGATGAAGCAATAATTTGAAAGCTGGAAGCATGAATGTGAAAGAGTCTTTTTTTCACTAAACACAGGAGCCCTTCATTAAAGAGGGGGTGATGGATTTTTCAGAAAAGGAAAAGCTGAATAAACACAACACAACTCGGCATTTAATTAGACAAAATGAGCTGTTGCCACAGGTCAAACTGATCCACCTATCGGTTGTGTCTGGTGTCATTTACACAACAGGTCTTTGTTGCTCAGTGTTTTCATGATGAACAACAAGCCTGGGCGACCTGACCCTGCAGCTAATTTCTGCAGAGAACTCCACATCCCCTAAAGCCTTCCTTTTAGCATCCTTCCAAGAAATATCAAACTACACAGCTCACAGTGGAAAACACACTCACAAGCCGCTTTCAGAAATGACGTCCGGAAGATGTCCGGGCGATGGGGTCGGGACTGAGGGTCAGACGTCTGCTTTTCTCGTATGAAGAAAGCAGCAGGAGATGCTCTGGGTCAGACACATTAGTAGCCCCAGGATGTTATCAAGAAACACTCAGGTGAGGGGGTGGAGCAGCATACAGGAGGCAGGACGTGACGTATGAATTCCACTGCTGAGCTCACATGTTTATATCTACAGCACATCAACCCCATCTTCACCCATTATCACAAAAAGATCTCAAATGTCATTATCTATCTAACTTGACTTGTATGGCTCCTCTTCTTTTTGTTATGTTTTTTTCAGTTTTGAGTCCATTGCCGGTTTCGCTTTATCCACACTACATTGTTTTCTGCTAGGGGAACGACCAGCATCCACACTACCCCAACATTTTAGAGCCGCTAAACCTGAGAAGTTTGGAAACAGGCTGCTGGCCTTGTTTTATTTTGAAAACTCCAGGGGTGCACTTTCTTCTGGATGGGCGGAACGTTGTTTAGAAACAATGAAGTAGACGTTCACAACTACTTCCTGATTGGATCTTTTGGTCACAACAAAGTCTTAGCTGATTCGTCGGGCTCCTATCACATGACCCCCAGCCGTGCAGAACCGCCCAAAAAACGCCTTAGCCTCAGCTACCAGTGTAGAAACGACTTGGTGATTTAATTCAGCACTGACCCTGTTGTCTTTGCTAACCGCAGCGGTTAGATTCTGCATTTTACAATGATACGACTGTTTACATGTTTCAGAGACAAGCTGTTATTAGAGCAATCTGCGACATTTCCTGTGTCCAGCAGGATGGAATGCCTTCTTGTTCACACCAGCACGTGCATGCACAGTGTACTTCAGTGGTCACGTTATAAGCTTGTTATTATAGACAGGGAATAAAGCTGAGATGAAGCCAAAATGCTTGTGTGGACAGAGATCGTTTTAGTTGGAAAATGCTGTTTTCAATTGAAAACGCAGTAGTGTGGACATGGCCTTAGAAACGCCATCCACATGCCCACTTGCTCACTTTGAATCCTCCAGAGAATCTCCTGTGCTCTCAGGTATGCTCACTCAGACATTATCTGGAGTTTGAGGCTGTCCAGAAAAACTCTGGAACCTTTGCGTTCCCACATGCAGCCCCGCTGGGTAATTTCAGGAGATAATCTGGAGTTCATTGCATATCTGAACGAAGCTGTAGGAGAACTGTGGAGTATTTTCTTTTGAAAATGAAGTGGCAGCTTACACCGTATGCTTTTCTATTTAGAGTGAATCAGATGCTCCTATCACGAGTCAGGTCAGCTGCTCCTGTCAGAGCTCCACCGCGTCCTCCGCTCTCTAACCACTGCTGACTCTGATGAAGACGCTCTCACACTCATGTCCCGGGGTAAGTGCTCGGCTCTGCCCGTGCTCGGCTCTGCCCGTTGCACGCTACATGACGACTCGGTGGTGTGAACTGACACCGCAGCCTCCGTTTCACCTTCAGACACTACCACCACCCACGGCAGCAGCAGCACACTAACCACTACAAAGACATGAGTGGTGCTACACCTCCTACAGCTGTGTTGGGTTTTGATTTCTCATATCGCCGCTCTGATGTTGTTTCTCTGCTCTCGCTTCTTTTGAATCATGCTGAAGGAAAGCAAAGAAAAACTTGAGCGTGTGTGTGAGTGTGTGTGAGTGAGTGTGTGTGTGTTTGCCCTCTGGCACCACATGCAGCATTATTAGAAGTCTGTCCTGCCGTCCTGAGGACATATCCCTGAATATGCTACCTCCCCCACACAATACTCCATATCAATACAGGCTACACACACACACACACACACACACACACACACACACACACACACACAGTGAAAGTGATACTTCCCCAGTCAAATCACAGCTAGCCATCCTCTAAATTTAATTTCATCAATCTTTCATTTGCCGTATGCCCGGATGAGGAACTCGTGTTACATGCCCTCTGTTCCGCATTTACATGCCAAATTCTGTGCGAGCACAAAGTTCGGAATAATTACAGAGGACGAGACTGAGACTGAAAACCTCCATCTTATTTCTGCATTAATTAATGACAAGGATTATATTATGGATGAGGCCTGGCCAAAAAAGAAATAACACACACACAAAAATATACCAAATATAAGATTGACTGCATATTTCATGCTTTATGAAAGAAAGTCAGCTCCAGATAGAAATATGGAGTCATGAAAATCCTACCTAATGTTCAAGCATTGGCCCGTAACTCTGTCTCATTAAGGATATTCATTTGGAAAAAATGTATACAGTGTTTAAATACTGTAAAATATCATGGTGGACAAGACGGTGTCCTCACTGGATATTTAAAAAAAGCTATAGAATAATGGGATTGTGTCCGAAGAGCTTGATATGTGCCATCATTTTTAAGGAAGCAGTGTTTTGCAGTGGAAAAGAAATATAATATCATTTATTTAGAAATAGCTTGTGCCTGCGCGAGCGTTTGAAAATAATGAAACATCTTCTTTGCAGTATCTACTTTTCCCCTCGTATGTGGATGTGTAGACTGACACTGAAAAATAACCGACAAAAAATGAATACATTATCATGCGTTGTAGGCGGAGTGAAAGCAGTAAATATGATTATTTGTGGATGATGTAACGTTCGGTGTTAGACACACGCTGAAAATGAATCAATATTGCATTATGCCAGTGGAGGTTGGGACCCCCATGCTGGGCACCGAGAGAATTCCGATGACACACTGAGAAGAGGAAAACAGACACTTGATAGCTGTGCGACATAAAAATTATTACATTATTTGTCAAACGTTGCTCTAGTCTTTACTTTTTTTTTTTAAGTAGGTTTCCTTCTAATTTTACCTCTGAAAATGATACATAATGGTTTTATACATGAGAGGACACTCCACTCCATCAAAGGAACCACAGATTTTCATTATTCACTGGATTTACACATTATTGTAACAGGAATGTTGGTGCCATAGTGATGAGACTTCACAAATTGACTTTATAAATTACTTCTTGATGCAGCCAAGGCCACACAACAGCCCCTCACTGAAGGATATTTTCCCCGTGCAAATCCAAATCCTTACTTTGCTGTTAAATCAGTGGAATATCTGCTCTCTGCTCACTGTGCTTTGGTTTGGCTCCGAGTCCTGAAACGCATCCCATTTCTGTTTTACTGCAGTGGTTCATAAAGGGAGGTCCTGAGATCTCTCCGGGACCATGAGGGTTCAGTTTAATTTGTTTAATTTCTGTATTATTTTACTCCAAGTGCTAATAGCGCGCACATGAAGGGAGTGTGTTTTTCTCTCTCTGAGGTTTAAAGGATAGATTCATCATTTTTTAAGTCGGTCTCACAATAATCGTTCCACCTGTTCAGACTGGCCGTTTAAAGATCCTTCCTTTGTGATACACTTCCAGTGTTAAAGCTGGGAGAACGAAAAAGTCCTTGTTCTGTGCAAAAAAAAGTCTATTTGAAAGTTGATCTGAAGCTAAAATGAGGCTTTAGAAGTTTTCTAAATTTATACGGCCTTTTCTAAGAGAAACTGCCTCTTTGTGTTTTCCAGGAGAGTGTTTGCTAGTTGAGCTGCAGAAAAAGGGCAGAAACACAAAGAGAGAATATTCTGCTGAAAAGGCTGGTGGTTAGGAAACGATCTTTATAACTTCAATGTTCATATGGGCTCTTGATCATTGTGAGCCTGTGTCCTTTGCTTGTTCCAGGTACAATTACAATCCTTGATGAATCATATCTGATGACGAACATGTTTTCCTTTGAGACTCAATGGGACAAATGGGAATTCCTAATGAATATACATAAACATAGCCTGTGTGTGAATGGGCCTCTAACATGAATCCATTATGGGTATTGACTCATACTTTTCTTAGTTTTGTGGTTTCATTGTGTAATAACATTAACAGTAACTGAACATAAGAAATATATTCTTTGATTGTCTGTTCTCTATTCTTCTCATCTTATTGAAACAACTTGTGGAAATATAAATAAGTAAAATAAAAACTCTTCTTTTACAGAAATGGAGAGTGTACGTTCGACGAAGGTGACAAAATACAGAAATCCCCATTAAGCATAGTTTTCATTTAACAAAATTTACAATTCATGTTTTAGCTTTTCTGCAGGAACAGTGGTATGTTCCTTTTGACAAACAGTTATTTTAAAGGTCAGTTAGATCCCAAAGAGTTGTGACGCCCTGACTCCTTAAGGACAAAGCTGTTTTAAACCCTGATAGACCTGCTCTATTCTGATGTGTTAACAGGTTCTGTCAGCACCAATCACAAATACAGAACACACAAAAAAAACTGTGTGTTTACCCATTTAGAGATGTGGTTGTCTGTGCATCATTTTAATAAAATTAGGAATTAACATCATGAATCAAACTGATAAATCTTAAATTATGCTATTTAAGTTGTTACTGGCAGCCTGAAGGAGCCTAAACACGACAATAGCATTAAAGGATGTGTTGCAGAGTAATCCAGACATACTGTATTGACTATACATGTCTGAATCCAGTGCTTTATCACGATGAACTTAATGTACAACAAGTTCCTATAATAAGTCCCAATAATATTCTGCAACTCAGCATCCAGTGGCATCATGGGCGTGTGTTGACCAAACTATCCCTTAACTCGCCAAGATGAATGTCCTCTGGCACACTGGTGAATTGATTTGCAGTGTAAGTAATGGTGTTTGTGCGTGTGTGTGTGCATGTGTGTGTGTGTGTGTGTGTGTGTGTGTAGTGTCCGGCCTGACTCCTAATTGACGGAGCACAGGACTGGGGTAGGTTATATATCTCTCTCCTGTTAAGATGACTCCCCCCCCCCCCCCCCCCCCCCGGGCTGCGTGGCAGATAAAAAGCTAGATGGCCTTAAGGTGGAGGGTGTGTGACTAAAGATGGATGCATGGAGGAACGTGGGGCTCAGTGGTTGGAGCTGCCTGCACCCACAGATGGTAGATGAATATGTGGCGGTGGGAGCGTGACCAAAACATGCTTCAAAGTGCAACGCACATCTCCCCCGCGTTGGGATTTGAAGCATGTTGTGTTTAGTTGTCACCCCTGGCATGTTGTCTGCACAGAGAATGGAGACAAAACAGTTCACCTGAAGCACTTCCCCGGGTGCTGACATGACACTAAAACACCCAATTAACATTTACAGCAGGCTGTGATTCAGATGAGAAGGGTCTCCCCTCACAGACTGGAAAAGAGAGCATGCAACAGGCTCCATCAGTGCACCAACATCCTGCGTCCTCTCTGTATCTCAATAAGCGCTTTATTATAATTATTTCATCTTAATTCACTTTGACACGTCTCCTCCTCATCTCAAACACAGTCAGTGACATTTGAGCTCCAGGGAACAATAATTATCCTGCTGGGATAATTGCATCTTTGACAAAACTGTTATCAGGGGTGGACACAACTCATATCACACAGTTAATCTATACTCTGTGACAGTGTGGCTGTGGAGAAGCTGCCAGGAGACCAGCCTGCAACACGACTATAAATCAACTCATAAAGAAAAAAATATTTTGTGTGTGTGTGAATCCAAAAGAAAGATTCAACCCCACATAACAAATACCTGAGGTGACCCAATCAAAGCTGGGTCACTTGAGGCTCCATGCATGGAACAATAGAAAGAATCTGTCAGCTGGAATTTTTTATAATTCAACCTGAAATTTTAGGAAAACACTCATTGTAACCACTGGATTTTTCAGAGCAGGTTGGTTAAATGTTCAGCCCGAGGGATACAGAGTGTGTGTGGGTTGACTCTCAGCACTGAAACATGGAGAGGTCAGCAGCCTTCCAGAGAGAAACAAAGCTCGAGAAGTGTTGCAATGGTGATGTCCCTGAAGCTGGAACACTGGAGTTTGATTTGAGGGTTTAGAGTCAGAGCTGGAATTGCAGAGGTGAGGGAATCACAGGAAGAGGATGCGATTGCCAGGCGTTCTGTGCGTAAAGCATGGAGATGGATAGAAGGTGAACGTTTTAATGATAAATTACCTGACACTGGGGTTTCGGGGACCCATTTGGAGCCCGGGTGGAGGGACTGGAACACGGTGCGCACCTCCTGGCAGTTTGGCACCTGTCCGCCGGGCAGGGAGAACAGCTGGAGGAAGGCGCACAGAAAGAGCGCACCGCGGGCCGAAGAAGCAGCCATGGCAGAGGCGAGCAGAGAGCGACAGAGAGCTGGAATCAACTTCAGTGCGTTAAAAGTTACAGGAGGACGGAGCCGCGGTGTTGCGCTGACGAGGTGAGGCTGCAGCTCCTGGATCCGCTCGGCTCAGCATCCTTCCGCTGAGTGTTTAGTTTCTCCCCCGTGCGCCCCTGCGTCCAACCGGAGAGCTGCGCCTCTTCGTGAAGCGATACCCCGACTACAACAACTTAAGAGTCGCTCTTCACGTGCATCACCCCTCTCGGCTGTAGCTGCGCACACGCAGGAGCCCAAAGCCTTGTGAGCGCGCTCACCAGGAGAAGACAAACGCGCGCCACGGCGAGAACCTGCGCGCATGAAGGGATGTGAGCTCTCGTGTGATAATAGTAGTGATGTGAGCTGATACACTGGTGCTGTGAGGCTGCAGGAGTGGTGATGTAAGGATAGGGCTGCTGTCGTGTTAGATGGATGGCCCTGTGTGTTGTGGGATGCAATTAGGGCACAGTGGTTACATGTGACCATGGAGGTGCACATGCATTACAATGAAAGTGACACACACACAGTAAATGAGCTGGAGATGAGCTTTTATTATTCAGGCGCATGAAAGTGAACAAAAAGTGGCACGTTCACAGAGGTGGACAGACCAAAGATAAAGTTATTAATTTTGTTGATAATAATTAAGTAAATCTCACTCTGTTACATTTATCTGGTGGCAATCTAACAACACTAATATGTTGGGTTTTTTTTTTATCTCGAGTGGACAGCGATTTTACATCCACTCCCATTAAAGTTGAAATGGTGCCATCTAGTGTCCAGTCTCCATGTCAGCCAGCACAGAGGACCTGATAAACCCATCCTCTCTGCAGACTGGCACAAAGGTTCACTGAGTCAAAAGAACAGCACATCTCTTATTTTCATTTCCTCCAAATATCTCAAATACCACTATCTAATAAATGCGTAGCTGTTCACAACATCTGGCGGATTGCAGATGGATACTGTGCAATTTCTTTTCATCTTGTCAAGTCTTGAAATTGCGGAGTCATCCACCCGAAAACAGCGAGACACAACAGCAGTGTCAAAAGAGACGTAACGTTAGGATTAGCCTGTTGAGTCAAAAACGACTACACAGCAGCTGCTCTCTGATGCCTGCTGGGAATGAGATTTTTCAGACTTTCAAGAGTTCATCAAAGCTTGGAACAGAAGACAAAAAGCGGTGCATCTCTTCTTTCTGACTGTGTGTGTGTGTGTGTGTGTCTGAGAGAGGAACAGAGAGCTTTGCATGGATTTGCACAGCAGAGGCTGACAGAAGCTGAGGGCAAACCAACAAAACTCGCTGTAAATCTCCAAGTCTGTTCACGTGCTGGGATATCAGTGTGAGGCGTGGAGGAGGTGACCGGCAGTACCTGAAGTGCACAAACTGCAGTAGATGACTGTGTACACTACCTGCACTGTGAGCACTTTTGAACTGCCAGGTCGACAACGCGTTCTGCTCTGAGAGGCTGGAGAAGCTGTGCGTCACAGGGGACGTGTGTGAGGGGAAACACCTGAGCACAAACAGGCTCAGAGATGTAGGCAAACCAGTTGGCAGCAGTTTGTTCAACTTCCTGTTTATGCAACAAGACATATTCAAAGTTGACTGGGAATTGTTCCATCAGTGCCCTTGCTGTCTCAACAAGGCAGAGAAATCAGACTGGAAAACTATGATAGATTTGTTTCAGGTTGTTTTAATAATTGTTATATGCTTTGATTTTGGAGCATCAAAAAGAGAGTGTGTAGCACTTGAAGTCATCAAATACAGAATGAGAAAATGTATAAAGGAAATTAGATTTTCTTTCTGCTGTTTCAAGCCTAATTACAGTTCATGGGCTGGTTTAATCATTTTAAACTGAAAATGTCTGTTTACTTAAAATTTCACATACACATAGAGAGAATAATCGGAAAAACTTGTAACCCGTGGCTCTTGCAACTTGGGATGAACATCTTTCACTATTTTACTGAGTCTAAACAATGAATAAATACTGAAAATAACCCATAATAACATAAATAAATATATGCTCTGTATTACAGCTGTCTGATATTTGTCAGTGAAGATATCTTCAAATTATCCCTTGAAATAAAAGCTGTGACATGCAGACTGCAGCTAATAGGAACACTTTTAGAGAGCTGAAATATATTCAGGCTCTTTAAAGAAAGACTTGAGGTGTTTCATCACGGCTACTCTGCAGGGAAAGGTGTAGTGAAAAACATCAGAGAGCGTGAACGACAGGCCCTCCAGCCAGAAGGAGCAACTAGCGCAGTAGATATTGAAGTAGTTCACTAACTACACTAGATGCACCTTAGCTGGAGGACCATGAGAGGCAAGGAGGGAGGGGGGGTGGAGCACTTCCAACTGCTGCAGGTCGGGTTCATCTGAAACGACAACAAGATCAAATGTTAGTGACGAATGATTACTGAATGTTAAAATCCATCAGATTACTAATTATTGGAGATTATCTAAATGCTTTGTAAGCTCCAGCAGTAGGAAGGTGTTTTCAATGCTGAGAGGAAAAGTCATAAAAAACACAATGTGATGTAAGATAAACCTAAACAAAACCTATATTCACAGATGTTGATCAAATAAAAAATAAGAACAGGACGTAAAATGAGTTTAGCTAAAGTTGGTGATTGTTTCCTTTGAAATTATCAGATATAATAAAATCATTCCATCAAAGATGCGGAAATAAATAAAAAGCTAATGCAAAGATATTCTAAAAAGGTATTAATAAAACTATATAAAAAATACTGACTACTAACATTTGTACTTGTGTGAAAGTACAGAAGCACTACCAGAAGAATGTATTTAAACTAAATCTAAATTACTTCATCATTAGTGAAGTATTAACATTGGAACATGTTGTAGCTGGAGCTAATATATATACTGTGTAATTAATCTTGAACAAAGCATCATATTAATACATATTATTATCACAAAGGTAAAATCTCAATCAGTAAAGTCACTTAATGTCACAATAAATGAATATAGTTGAGTAAAACCTACATTTATTCTGAAAGAAGAATCAGGCTGTATAAGAACTTAAAATTGAATTAGTCACGTTAAGAAGTACTTAACAATATAGCCTACTTGATAACAAGTACTTTTACTGTTTGAATCATTAAAAGTTTTCATCTCAGTTTTAAGAGACTAAACAGTTCAATTCCTTCGAAATGTGTTATAACTGACTATTAACTATCTCTAGTATAAAGAAATTCTATTAAAAACCCTCATTGTGTGAGTGAGAGCAGTAAATCTCAGTGTGTGGAGACACTGCAAACACCAACGGAGGGGGAGGAAACCCACGAGACTCCATTTTCTGATCAGAAACATTTCATTTCAAATCATCTGACTCAAAACTCACTAATCATTATTATTTCTTCTCATCCACCATGATCTTACTCGCGGGGTTGTATTTGCAGTGTGGAGACTGAGCGAGGTTTAACCAGGATGTGTGAGGCGGCTCTGAGCGCGTGGTGTTTGGCTCGTGTAACAAAGTGGCGCCAACGTGCGTCATATAATGTGATGAAGAGCGCGTCAATTAAAAAATGCGTCTCAATGACGATCACATCCGCTTTTATTCTGTTACGTAACGAGCACAAACACTGTGGCTGACGAGCGGAGGCTGGATGAAGCTGGGTGTCTTTTACGCATCATTCAAAACACATGGATGAAGTTAATGTGCCAACACACACACACACAACAAAGACCTCAGCTCTGCAGCGTTAACACAACTAATCTAACCACTGGAACCACCAAAATACAAGATGCGTTAAGTGTGACTAACGACAACAACTTAACTTACAATAAAACTAACTAGCTAAAGCTATATATCAATTCAGATTTAGCACAAGGTGACTTGAGCACATGCTTCATGTTTCCTTCAACAAAGCAGCAGATCAAAGGCTCATCAAAAGAACAAAAAGAAGCATTTTTAGCTCATGATAAGTTCTCCAATCTTAATCCTTATTTTTAAGCACAACAATCATAAAACTCATCTGTAAAAGAATCAGCAGGAAAAGCTGCAGCCTACCTTTGGAGAGTGTTGAGGTTCATCCAAGTGACTGAGTCACATATAGGCTTCATCTACTATAACATATACATATATATATGTGTGTATGTGTGTGAGTGTTTGTGTGTGTGTGTGTGTGTGTGTGTGTGCTTGTGAGTGAGTGAGTGTGTTTGCAGAAAAGTCCCAGTATTGCAGCGTACCTCTCTCCGCAGATGTTGCCTCCTCTGCAGCCCTCGTCTTTGCACAAAAAGTTTTGTCATGCATGTAATTGTGAGAGCATCCTTTCTTTCTTGTGTGTTGTTTTTTCTCTTTGTGGGGGTGGGGAGAGGCGCGCACAAGCGACGCACTCATCTTTGCGGATGTAGTCCTCAAATCCTCTCACAAACATGGCATCCCCTCCGCACTCTGGCGCCACCACATTTGAAACCATTTCCCCTCCGGAGCAGCGCATCATCCCTGGAATAAAAAGAATAACTTCTGCAAACTCCCGACATTAACACAGACTGAGTGGGGGGAGTTTTTTTGTGTTTAACCCATCTCCATTCAGCGCCGTGCGGCTGGCCAAAAGAAACCCAGGAGGCTTGTGACCTGTAACCCCTGCCCGCACATAGCCTTCTGCTGTGCTCGGTCTGCAGGAGCACGGCCCTCCACCCTCCCGCCTCATGTGCACACAAATAATCCGCAACGTTGTTGTTGCAACACTGGACTTTGTGCGCAGATCCTGGCCATGGACGCAGAGCAGAGAGACGCACAGGGTTTGTTGATGGCGCACGGCGGCCCTCGGCAGTGGCTCTGTGGGAACGGGCTGCAGCGTTGCCTTACTTGCCTTCTTTTCCTCAGTGAACTTTAACCCAGTTTCCCATGCTGCCTTTTCTCTGCGGCTGCCGCTGCTCTGATTGGCTGCAGTTTTTAAGGGAAGAGAAATTGCAGCTGCCCATCCTGACTGATTCATTTCAGCCAGTACAGGCCATGGTGGATGTGTGGTGAGCAGCCGTTGATAGAAGAGAAAGAGCAGGGTTCGTTGTGGTCTGGTACACTGTTATACTTACAGCCCATCTAAACACACATGGGTTAGTCAGTGGAAGATCACTGTGCATTATGACCAGTGTGTGTGTGTGTGTGTGTACTTGAGACCAGACCATACCCAGTGACGGCACTTTATGAAGCTGGGGAGTTTTGGGCCACACAACTCTCTAGGGCTGGTTGAGAGTTGTTTTTATGGTTACAATCATGTTCAGGTTAGGGTCTGTGGTGAGGTTATGTTTTAGTTTAGGTTAAGGTTAGTTGTTATTTATGGTGAAGGTTAGGTTTACATTTAAATTAAGGTTGGAATTAGGTTTCAGTTTGTGTTTGCTTTAGATTTAAATTAAGATTAAGGTTAGGATTAGGTTATTGTTAGGTTTAAATAAGGTTTAGATTTGTTTGGTTATGGGATTGGATTAGGCTATTGTAAATTTTCAGATTAGGTTAAGGTTAGGATTAGATTTAAATTAGGTTTAGGATTAGGTTAAATTTTGATTTAGCTTTGTTTAGGTCAAGTTAGAATTAGATTTAAATTAGGTTTAGGATTCGTTCGTGGTTAGATTTAGATTTATTTAGGAAAAGGTGATTTTAAGGGTCAGTTTTTGGTGGTTAGGTATCAATGTAAGACAGTGTGATATTCTCTGAAGTCACAGGAACACAACCCAACACACACACAAACACACACATGTATGTGTAACAGATAAGATGTATGTTTTGTACACACAGACAGATTGTACATTTTCATCTGTTGTAATTACGCTCCACAGAGACATTGGCCTGCCAGCCTATTGAGCAGGCCTCATGCTGGAGGACACCTCCTGGTAGGATGGAATGTGTCCCAGTGTTTTGAGCTGGACGGACATGACTGCTTCACACTCTCTGCTACAAATATCAACAAACAAATTCAACTTCTAAGACGCAAACAGTGATGACTTAGATCAGATGAATGTTCTGGAGGCGAAGCTACGATTCAACTTCTACCAGAAAAGTTCCTCTCAGTCGTTGTTTACACTATAAATAGCACAGCAACAGGCAATATTGACCCAATACACTGCTGCTATATTCTATAACTGCCTGAAGAGCAGATCTAGAATGTGTAGTGGATTTTCAACATTTCGCAGAGAAACAACAGGTCACAGAGGAGCTGCAGCTAACTATTATTCTTATCGTCTATCTTTTATTGAAGAATAAAACATGTCAGAGGAGTAGTGAAGAACGAATGAGAGATCTTGACAGAGCCCAAAGGGGATGATTCAAATTCCTTATTTTGTCCAACTAAATGTTTAAAACTCCTTATGATACAACTAAACGTCTTCCACAAAGGTCAAGTATGAGCTTCTGTTCACTTAACACACGAAACAGAGACAAAGAGAAAATCCTCTGAATTACTCTTGAAGGTTTGTGAGGACTCGGCCACAGTGACACTGGAGTGCTGGTACACTTCATTGAAAGCTGCAGCCGGAGGAGGAGACTCCAGACAGTGTTTGACATGATTTGGTGAAACTGAACAAAGACCTTTGTTTCTTCCCTCTCCTGTCATCTATCAGATACACACAGAGATAGCATACCTCCGACAAAAGGCCCCTCAATTTCAATCAACTCCACACACTCTTCTTTAAAAAACAAACAACAAATTATGTTTGAATATATGTTCATTAAGAAATATGGCATGTATTCAACAATTCAGTAGTGAGAACCACAGGTAAAAGATGTTAAGAAATGTTCAAAGTAAAAGGCACAAATAAATAAAAATGGCACCCTGAAACCTAACCACGACATATAATTTGGCAAATAAATTGAGATAATAAATTGGTTTAAAAGTGCCACATCTTTTTTTTAAATCACGATCCAGGAATAATCCTCGGGAAATGTGGTGAATATGTAAAACAAAACAAAACATCCTATCTAAGTTTATCACAAGAATTTAGAAATGCTACCTTTCACTTAAATAATTTCTAAAGACACCACATTCTTCTTCTTCACTAGAAGTCTACTACAGCTCCTTCCAACACCCAGTGGCTCAGTGATGTCACGTCCTCTCTAAAGCTGGAGAAACGGAAACATTCAGTAAGATACAAGTTCTACAATAAAAGGCAATTCTATTTTTCCAACTCTCTTCAATCTCTACTTTTTTCTTATTTGTTTTATTTCCTTTCCCCTTATCTTATCATATCCTTTATATTATTCATTATCTATTTGTCTACTTATTTATTTAGCTTTTGTGTCATTCAGGGGTTTGTGTGTGTTTTGTCATATTTTAATATTTGTAATAGTCTCTAACAGTGTCAATATGGCCATTAGCTATTTTGGATCTGTGGCAACTAGGACTCAGGCTTCACTAAATGTAATGGGTTCTTCCTTAGCCCATATTCCATCCTTTCCAAGTTTGAATAAAATGGGTCCAGTAGTTTTTCTTAATCCTGCTGAAGGTCCGACAAACAGCCATGAAATAGTTATTTCTCAACAGCTCAGCTTTCGTATGGACTTTATCTGGAAGTCTCAGTTAAAGGTGTATTGAGACTGACATTGTTTTCCCAAACACCAAACCAAAGTGGTGATTTAAAAATATCTGTAATAGTTTACTTGAACGTACAAAGATATTCCTCATATATAAATGTTTGTACAGATAAACTTACCACAGACGTGTTCTCACCTTTGATAAGACCAAGAGCTAGACAATATGGCCAAATAACAGTTGAAGAAATCTCTGTCGATTGAGATATTTATCATAATAAATGTCACATTATGTTTGCAAAGTGTAAATACCAATTTTTCTCCTAATTAAAGGCTGTGGTTTTAACTCCTCTTTATGAGCCGATAATGACAAACATTTGACAAACCTAAGGCCGATCAATTAAGCGTAATAACTCCTCACTGTGCTTACACAATGCACAAGCATTATATTTATATATGTATATTTGACCTTTGGTATATTGCAATTGATGAAAAACATATTGCGTTATTGTTGATAGTGTTATTGTCCCTCTAATAAGTTGATTGAAAATTGGATGGAGCTGTGATGTTCACACTGGTAATTGCGTGCTGCAGCAGCAGCAGCTTGTGTGTAGTTTGGAAAGCTGTGCGTCGTGCTTAATCTGTCCCGACTTGTTTTATCCTTGATGCTGGAAAAGACACAAGGTCCCACATCTCCACGCACCATGGGAATGATTAAACTGTCAGTTGTCTCGGTCAAACGTGCAAATAGACGAACAGGATTCAGGGAGACTGTAGTGTAGCTCTGTTTGTACACACCTACATAGTAAATAGAAAACAACTGTGTGGCTGCACCTGCCTCCAAGTCCATGTTTGTGTCAAACTAGTGAAGCAACACAAAAATCAATTGCCACAAAGTTTATTGCTTTCACAATTTTACCCTTTATAAAGTTATGTACACATAATTCACTCCCATGGTAAATAAAGAGAATATATCCAGAGTGTGGAAAAGGACAAGGGGGGGGGGGGGGGGGGGGATAAGGCAATAGGATAAAATAAAGCACAACAAATATTTTAAACAGAGAATTTTAAATCATCAAATACATAATATTGATCTTAAGGGATTTGTGTTGATGTCTATATAATATTGTCAGTGATTTATATATACTCATAATTAGAGGTAGGGTTAAAGAAAACATGGAATACTTTGTTTGTACAATTAAAGCAATGTGCCAATTGTCGCCAACTGCTCCCTCTGGTGGGATGTCTGTGTATAGCACGTCCTTCACAAAGTGCACGGCAAGTCTAAACTCACATTTCAAGGAAGTTTGATTCAATATCTACACCTATTAGTATTAATGTTGAAAATTTAGTAAAACATCAGCCTGATAATGTTGATTTTATTACAGAGCAACGCCTCAAATCAAGATATTATTAGAAACTCAAACACACTTTCAAACTTTCTTTCATTAACCGGTGACATGACCGTGCACAGTGAGCAGGACTTCAGTCTTTGTATTTATGAATAATGTACCACAATCATATCACACTTCTCTACTTATTTTTCCGAATCTTGAAAAGGATCTGACTCTCTGGTGCAGTTTTTAACAAGCAACTTAATCACAGCAGAAAATCTTTTGTGTGCAGCCTTACTAATTTCTGATGAAAAATGTAATTCCACCCAGAGGATCACTTTAAAAGTGTCTCTGTGGTTCTGAGAAATAACTGGTCATAAATGCGGGACTTGAAATGTAGTTTTGTTTGTCAACTTTGGGCTGAAAAAGACAAAAGCAAATTAAAGAGTTCTGGAATTTTACATGATCATTACGACCCATTACATGTCTTTAAATAAGGCAACATTCATTACAAGGTACCACACTGAAATTCATTATGAATTAACGTTTTGTGTGGCACCAACCAATGAAATATTTAAGTACTTTTAAAAATCTAGTTTTCCATTGTGAAAACCAGGTTGCAGTCCCTGTTCAAGTTTTAACACACACATATGTATATATATATATCAAGTTTAGGCATGCATACAACCCACTGTTGTGTTTTTCTTTTTAAATGTCAAATAAAATATCCCATCTAGGAAGGAAAGAACAGAGAACACAGCATTTGCAAACTCAAATCCCATGAGGTATGTACTAGGAAACCTGTGCACAGACAACACGTCTCCAAATCCCTAATATGCCACTTTAGTAACAACAGCAGAAGTAAGGCAACTATATCAAGGTGTCTTTTTAAATAGTAGAACTGATCTGGTGAGGACCTCAGTGCTCATCATCCAAAAACAAACTCATTCATGTTTTAACAGTGCATGTGGTTATTTTCGACAATGTGGTAACTTCTGACAGGAAAGTGCTCTCCGATGCATCACAGTTATGTTACAGTGTGTTCTGTGTTATTACAATCATATCAGAAAAGAACATGATAATTAAAATTCTGTGTCTTTCAGCAGCTGCCGCCCTCTTTTCTTTTTGTGCTCTTTGGTGTTAAAGTGGGGGCGACACGCTGATGAAGTGTTTACAGCGGTTACAGCCAGAAGCTTCTGGGTTTGAACCTGATGGGCGAGTGGAGTCTTTCTGAGTGGACTGTGCAGGTTATTCCTGCGCCTGTGTGGATTTTCTACGGCCCCTACCACAGTCCAAAGACATGTAGATTGGGGATAAGATTAATTCAAGACTCTAAATTGCCTGTAGCTGTGAATGTGGGCCTGAATGGTTGTTTCCCTCTACAGCCCCCTTTCCAGTGGTCTAAAAACCCACAAACGCCACTTACATCGGGCCTTCTCCTGAAATGAGAATAGATATAATCAGCCTTCACTCCCGGGTGAAATGACTCCGCAGTAGACACAGGTTTTTATCAGCTCCAGCTTCAAACAGCATTGATGGAAACGAGACTCCTGGGTGAATACGCCTCAGCTGTCAGTGTCTTTGTGATGTCAAACATGACACACCGGGGGAAAAGAGAGAGGCAAATGGTTAGGATACAATGGTGATCTGTCCAGGGTGTATCCCGCGTCTCTCTCAATGACAGCTGAGATCAGTAGTGTAGATAATGGTTGGAGAGATGGAGTTACACTGAA